>NW_022995373.1:2900016-2995175 GCF_004354385.1 Drosophila innubila
AGATCGCTTGCTATCTTACCGTTGTTTTTTTTGTTTTGACTATGCTTTGGCGCCGAGCATGTTAAAATTTAGTTGTGTTTGTGATTTGACGGACGCATATGTTTTGTGAAAATGTCTGCAATTAACGAAGAATTAATTGCAGCAGTATTTAAAAAACGCTGTTTATGGGACCAGCAAAACAATCTGTACCACAATCGACAAATAGTTGACAAAAATTGGAACGAAATTTCAAACGAATTGAATGTTGATGGTAAGTAATTTAATTAATTTTAATCAAAATGAAATAATTATAAAATTGAAAATTTAAATACTATCAGCATTTCTATGACTGCAAACATAAGTACGGAACGTGTCTCTGATTAATCGACCTCTTTTCTTTGAACTTTCCAATATATTTTTTGGTTTGTTGTATAAATTTTCTCCCTGTGTCATGTGCGTGTCCAGATCTTCTAAATCTAACATTGTATTATGCAGTATACAAATTGCTTTAACAATAATTTCAGCGTTAGATGGTGTCGTTTCAATTGGCTTCCATAATATTCTCCATTTGGAGTTAATTATACCAAATGCATTCACACACCTTCGCGCTCTGGACAAACGACTATTAAAATATTTATTTTCCAATGTTAGATTTCTTCTGGCATATGGTCGAAGAACCCAGTCCAAAAGCGGATAAGCTTCATCTGCAAGCAACACGTATGGCATAGATATTGTGGTATTGGGCAAACTGGAATCCTTTGGAAACTTTAGTTCTCCAGAAATTTTCATTGTAAATCGCTGAGGAAGCAAAGTTCCACCATCCTCTGACGTCCGTAACCACCAACTTCGATAGTAACAAATTTACATTTTGCGTCAGCAACTGCCTGCAACTATTGAGAAAAATTTTTTATAATTATAAAACATTGATCCTGAATTCGCTGGACATTTTAGACGTATGTGCTTTCCATCAATAGATCCAACACAATTTGAATTCCCAAAGATTCCAATACTGATCCGCAACTTTCTTTAAATTTTGTACTGTGGGCTCAGCCATATGTATAGGCTGCAAACTGTCCACAAAGCTTCACACGTCTCAATAACAATAGAACGAACCGTTGAAGCACCCATTCGAAAGTTAAAAGATATTGATCTAAATGAAGTGCCAGTAGCGAGATATCTAAAATAAGAAAACAATTTAAAACAATGTTATGCAACTAATGAAATTTTAATATGTATTTTTAGCTATGGCTTTGAAAAAAAATGGAAACAATTAGGGACGTTTCGAGCTGAATTAAGAAAATGTCCACGGACCGTTCTGGCGACGCTGGACCTGATTCAGTCAACGGATGTGTTCTCAATGGAGTCATTCAAGTCCATGATGTTTATAAGGACCAGATAAAGTGCCGCCAGTCTTCAGGAAATTTATGTCGCCAAAAATACAATGAAGTACAAGATATGAACATTAATATTGGCGAAGATTGTAATAGTGTAGATATAGAGGCGCCTCAATATGAGGAAGAAAGTGAAATGAGTACGTTTGAAGTGCAAACGTCCACCCACATCATCCTCCTAGAAATGTTAAACGGCGTCATAATAACATAGAAGGTGAAATGCTCAACATCGAAAAAAAGAAGTTGCAGCTGTTAGAAGAGAAAACAAAAAACAAGATTCAAGCCGACGATGAAGACATGGCTTTTTTTGTGAATCTATTGCCACACGTTAAAAAAATGGATCCGCAAACGAAGCTTTGTGCAGAATGGAAATGCAAAATCGGTCTATAATCACGCGTACAACGTGGGGACGCTCTTTTAATTTACAAAATATTCAGAACGAAGCTACTTATATATGTACCATCACCGGCTCTACTTGAATCTTCATCAAATCAATATTCTGATAATGCTTTATCCCCACAGGAACCGAGCACTTTTGTTGCATCCGAAATATTATAACATTTTCAAATTAAGTTAAGACAGTAAATAAACAAGTAATTAAATGAAAAGTAAAAATCAATAAAATGAATAAAACTAAATATATTTTAAATAATTTTTACCTTAACGTCACAATTAGCTTTTCAGCAGGCATAATTGGGGTTTTATTAAAATAAGTCAATTTTTTAATAATAAGTGGTTCAATTTTTATTAAAATGTAATCAAATGTGCTGATTTTCATTCTGGTATATTCCAGAAATTTTTTCTCATCTTGGCGCAGCTCATCAAACAAATGATGAAATTCGCCAAATGCTTTTCTTCCCAAATTTATAGGGTGTATTTTTTATTTACTTGTTTACTTTTTTAATTTAAAATAAACTTTGCTCAATCAACAGATCATCATCTGATGAGAATCCATTGCGACTAACATAACAAAATCGCAACCAATTCTTCTTGCACTATGCAACCTATTAGCTTACTCTGCAACGCAAGCAATTTGTCTTCAACTTCGTCTCATCTTCGTCTTCGTCTCAGCGCGCCTGTTTGCAGCCATAGAAGCTACAGATATGTGTTGGAAATGTTGAGGGCTTTTATGCGTACCTTTAAATTTTTTTCCTTAAGTACTCAGGTAACGTTTTACAGGTAATATAATGTTTTAAAGCACATTTTGCAATTTCTGACGAAACGGCTCAAACGATTTCTGTTAAATTTTAATGTACGTACAATTTCACGTTTTGATACACGAAACATAAATTTTGGTTGAGGGTTTGGAAGATATTACCTGTTAAGTGAATAAATGCATTTTTAATACGAAAAACTTTTTTTGGTTTTATGAGATATCTCAAAAACTGATATATATGCATTTAACTTGGTTTTATATATCCTGACCGAAGTTGGATCAAATCGGACCACTGTATCATATAGCTGTCATAGAACCAATCAGGCGAAAATCAAGTTCTTCTGTAAAAACTTCTTTGTTTTATGAGAAATCTTAACCAAACTTAAGAAGAATACATTTAGTTAGACTTATATATCCTGACTAAAGTTGGTTCTAATCGAACCACTATATCATATAGCTGTCATAGGACCGATCGGGCGAAATCAAGTCTAAGTATGAAAACTTTTTTTTCATAGTAGGTACAGGGTCTCCGACAGTAGATGCTCGAAGTTGCAACGCGAGCAAAGCGAGCAGTGGAGGAGCTCCTAGTTTTCTTTATAATTAAAGAAAAATTTTTTAAATATGAAATACGTTCAACAACTAAATTTATATATTTTACTATTTGCCTGCATTAATGATAAAGTTACAATGTCAAAAGCAATTGCAAAAAACCTCTACACGTGGTATAAGTCTAGTGACGAAAGCAATTTCTAGACCCAAAATTTCTGATATCCAATTTAGTGATGAACAAAATTCCGTTTAATCTAAAAATTTTAAATAAAAATATAAATTAATAAAAAAAAGCGAAAATTGGCATTCGGCACTGCAAAAAAAGTAATTTTATGTACAAACAAGCTCATCCTTTTGCGCACAGTGCACAATGCTAATTTTCGTTTTTTATTACTTTATATTTTTTTTTAATTTTTAGATTAAACTGATTTTCGTCACAAAATTAGATATCAGAAAATTTAGACTAGAAATTGCTTTCGTCACTAGACTTTAACTCGTGTAGAGTTTTTTTGGGATACACTTTATAATTCTCTCTGTTATACACATTCCAACGAACCCTTTTACTTATTTTATAAGTAACGGGTATAATAATTTTCAAACTAAAGATTGATTTTCGACTGTGCGTCTCTATATCAGCTAGAGGTCCAATTTGAAGCAAATTTGGATAGGATGTATAATACCAGCCCAGATAAATATTTTGTCAGTTTTGTCGAGATATCTCAAAAAAACCAAGAAGTTTTCATAGTGAAACATCATTTTCAATCTATCGTTGCTACGGCAGCTATATAATATTGAGGTCCGATCGAAAAAAAAAAAACTTGATGTGCGTTCGGTATCCAGAAACCTACATACCAAGCTTAAAGTTTCTAGCTCTTATGGTGTCTGAGATCGACACGTTTAAACAGACGGATAGACAGTCGGACATGACTCAACCGACTTGACTGTTGATACTGATCAAGACTACTTTGGGGTCTGCCACGCCTCTTTCTGTCTGTTATACCATAGGGTATAATAAACCATAACATTTTCATTAAAACAAATAGAATTTTGAAATAAAATATTCCATCACGTTTCGCTGAAATAAATGTTTGAGCTGTTCACCGAGAAAACGACTTCTGTTTTCCAGTTTATAACTAAAATTTTGGTAATTGTCTAGTCGGTGCACGACCTCTCAGAAAATTACGAAAAAAAATCCTCGATGGTCAGGGATTTATCATGAAATACACAAAGCAACAAATTTTGACTTTTTTCTACTGAATTTTTTGGATAGATATAGAGCCCCAAACAAAAAAAAAGATAAAAATTTTTTTCTATGGCAGTTTTTTTTTAGATTACTTTAAAATTTGGCTTTTATTCTTGCCGTTTTTTAGAGGTGCAAACACTTTTGTCATCCTTACTCGAGGATTTCAAAACTGATTTGCAAAAGCTCTACTTTTCCTGCAACCTAATGAATATATCTGTAATTCATCCATACACAATCTAAGATTTAAGTCAGAAGTTTAAGATCTATTCATTTTTTTTAAGAAAATTTTGTGTTTTTAAGCTTTTTTTTTTTAACTTTTTACTTTAAAATTCAGGAAACTCAAAAAAAAATGTTTGAGCTTCGGTATGATTCATTAAAATCTATTGAGAGTCGTCGATTCAATAAAATTATATTTCTAAGCATGTTTTTCTTGATTTTATGACTTCCTTGTAAAGCGGCATGACCTTTAGTATGAAATTTTCTTGTGTTTTTGAGATATCTAACCAAGTTCACAGAATTTGAATATGTTATTGTTTACGGCTAAGTTATATAGCAATGAATCAAGTTTTGCAAGGTTTATTTTCGACTGATCGGTCCCATGGCAGCTATAAGTTAAAGTGGTCCGATTCCAGCAAATTGGACATGTTGTATAAGACGATACGAGATTCGCAATTTGTAAGTTTGGTACAGATAACTTAATAAATAAAAAAAGTTTTCGTATTAAAGGTTGCTTATCGACCGTTCGTATCGATCGTTCCTATGGCAGCTATATGACATAGTGTCCGATTTTAAGCAAATTTGGTAAGGATGTAAAGGGCAGTTAAAAATAACCAATTTGATTGAAATATTTACAAAAATAAAAAAGGTTTTATGCTAAAACTTGATTTTGTACCGATCCGTCCTGTGGCAGCTATATGATATAGTGGACCGAATTGAACCAACTTAGGTAGGGATGCATGGTTAAAATATCTTAGAAAATAAAAAAGTTTTTCATATAAAGATAGAATTTCGACCGATTGTTCCTATGGCAGCTATATGATATAGTAATCCGATTTTAACCAAATGTGATCGAAATGTATAAGACAACAGCAAACTGATTTCTGTGAGCTTGGTTAGGATATCTCAAAGCACAATAATTGTTCATACTAAAGTTCATGCTGCTCTACAAGAAAGTCATAAAAATCAACAAAAAAAATTAAAACTGAAGTTCAGAAATTTTTTCCTGAATTCTAAAATAAAAAAAAGCTAATGAAAAGCTTTAAAAAAAACAAAATTTCTTGCGCGTTTCTTTGTAAATTCACTTTAAAGTTTCAGTGCAAAAACATGATTAATCAAAGTATGACTTTAAAAATTGCTTTAATTCATTACTTCATCGTTGAAGACCAATTATTTTATTTTTTGCGAAATGAAAATGTTGTGTTACGCATAAAAATTTGTCCCAGATGTGAAAGTTTGTGCAAATTTTGATTAAGAAGTGAGAATGTTTTAAACTTTCGCTGCTATGGAGTGCCTTACAAGACAAAACCCAAGCAGAAGGAAGGAGCACTTTCTTGGATATTTCGCAAGATTCTACTTTCACAAGAGATACAAGGATCACACAGATCGGACCATGAAGCGCTCAAGGCCATTGACGTCTTTATGACCGACCAAGGAATCCTTGGTAAACTGGGAAGTGCATTTTCGAGAGGTAAGTGATTATTTAAGACCGTCGTAGGTAAAAAAAATGTTATATAAAATCACGCGAATTTTATATAAAAATGTTTTGTCTTCGGCACTTTTTTCACACGTTATTCATCGCGCAGATCCAAATGACCACTGATCTTCGTGCAGCCCAAACGGTAAGGCCGCTGAGGATGAAATTTGGGCACATCATAGCTGAGAAAACTTCATCGTTCAATAAGACGGCTTTTTGTGAAATTCGCACTGGAAAGGGTCAAAATCGTTTGTCAAATATTACACACAGACAAAAAACAAAGTATTACATACACACATAAATACACATACACAAACATAAATACGTGCTCTCATACCCACATACATACATAAATTCATACCCTGTGGTTCTGAATTTCCCTTGCTTGATTGTCTAACATTGACTATGATGTTGTTGTCATTTCTTAACGTTTTGTAATAATTCTGCCAGCGTCAACTGGCCGATGCTCGTTCGCACTTTAAAATTTGAGTCAATTAGTCAATTATTCTTAGCCGAGAAATTTTAGGCGGAGTGGCGTAATGGTTAGAGTCGCCGACTTGCCACATGGCAGACCTATTCAGTTTGGGTTCCCGGGTTCGAATCCCGCTCTAAACAGTCTTTATAAATAATATTGAATAAATATACACGTCCGTCGTCAAAGTATCAAACATGATGTTTTAAATTCAAAAATAAAAAAAAAAGGAAAAAAATATTTAAAAAAAAAAAAGGAAAAAGCTAAAAATATTTTTTCACTTTAATGCTTAGGGATTTCTCGGCAGAGTTCCACGAGGATTCCCTAACGTTTTTCGTGAGGACTATGTTAGGGAGGTGTCCTCTGTCCTCAATCCTAGGACATGACAATGTTAAAGTCCTCAACGTTTTCAAACCATGTCCCTAGGTTTTGCCTATTGATTGGGGACAAGTCTACATGGTTTCCAACTTGTCCTTGAGGTCTGGAACTACTGGGTACATACCCAGTAGAACTGGACCTCAAAGAAATACTGTGGAACATTTCCTGGTCATTGAGGAAACATCGATCCGTTTGTATGAAAATGATTGAGGAATTTAACATTGGGAGTTCCTAGGAACGAGGAATGAGGAAGCTTCCCTATACATTTCTCAATGTTTCCCTAACAAGAAACGTTGGTGACTTCTCGTGGAATTCTGCCAAAAAATCCACAGACACTAAACTAAAAAAAATTATTTCAAACGTATTGTTTTTCATTTTGAGTTTTTTTTTTTGTTAATTTTTTTTTAATTACTACACTCGGCGACTCTAACTTTGAGCCACGGAAGCTGACATTTTTTGCTTAACAATACTGTAGCAATTGATTTAAATTTTATGTTTCGAAAAGCAGCGGGCAGTTGACGCCGGCAGAATTATTACAACACCAACCATAAAACGTCAAAAAATGACAACATCAAGTAAACGTTAGGAAAATTGAGAACAGGGATTTTCAGTTCCACTGGGTATAGACAGTGCAGCAGTATAGCAGTGTACATACATGCACACATATGTACATAGCTAAATTTTATACAAAAACTTGAATCACGACCAGTTTAAATAAAATCTGGTCAGGATGTATAAAACCAGCCAATTTGAATATTTTGTCAAATTGGTTGAGAAATATCAAAACCAAAAGCTAATCCAACCAAATATTCTATATGATCTTAAAAATCTTGATATGCGTACAGTATCCAGAAAAGTACATACCAAGTTTGAAGTCTCTAGCTCTGATAGTCGCTAAGACCGAAGCGTTCAAACAGACAGACACATGTACACACTCACACACAAACTCGCACATGCAAATACAAATAAAACAGGGGTGCCTTGCACGCAGTGAGTTTCGACTACAGTCGATCACGGTATATTCAGGTATTTTATACTAAAAGTTGAATTTCGTTGAAAAAAATTCTACGATTATTCAACCCACTTTGTACTTGGGAAGTCGTTAGCTAATGCGACCCGGTATATTTGAGGACATGCAGTGCAAAAATTGTCGGAAAATTGCATTGCTGGTGTTCCATGTGGTTCCTAAGCAATTCGCTAGGTTTTCGCCGGACTGCAAGGTAGTTACGCATTTACACGCATAAATGCACACACAAATCAAATTTACATTTATTTTCACACTTACCTAAATTCATACGAATATATATATAAGCAGTATAAAGGCATCTTGAGACACCATTTTCCGGTAAGTTAACTGCATTTAGGAGCACCGTTCCAGTTGTACTGTTGCTGATCTGTGTCGTTGCTATTGTTGTTGAAAATGTTGATTAATACCTGTGAGCACAGTTCATTATTAAGAAATTATAAATGTTGATAATATCTAACATATGATAATCTCACTGAAACGAGTACGATGTCCGGTTATTTTTGTTGTAGATGGGAAGGGGGAACATAATGGCCAACGCATGCTGAGTTTTGGGCCATCTGGGAGGCCAACAAATAGGAGGGTACTCCCGGGTGAAGGAAGGGCCCTGTTTGAACCAAACTGGATTAGTGTCGTTTTATTGATGTTTTGTGAGTTTTACTTACCACTTGTATTTATTGTTACAGTTTTTCGTCGCCGTCATCTTCTGTTGCGTAGTTTGTTTTCTTTGTGCCAATAGCGATGGTAGTTCCAGTTTAGCTGGAGCTGCTTGCATTACCAATAATTTATCGATTGTGTGAACTGAGGTTCAGGGATTGACTCCACCTGAGTATCGTTGAGCTATTCAACGCAGCTCACCGAGAAACAAAGCAAATCATAGCCACTAAATAACCTATAGAGTTTTCATTTCATGCAACGAAAATGCACAGACATTGCGTCCACGGGTGAAATTTACTATGGGCATTAAAAAATGAACCGTCCTTTTATTCAGGTTGTCATGTACTTATTTTATCGTTATTTCATCCATGTTTAATGTGTTTAGAGTTGGGTCGTTTCGTTCTGAAAAAGTTCAAATGAACGGGTCATTGAAATGAATTAGTGAACTTATTCAGTCTTTCATGATGTGCGTCAAGTTAGCAACGGTTCGCCAGCAACGAAAAACGGAACTTGGTTCATGAGTCGGAACCAGTTATGAATTTTATCATTTTAAATGTTTTCGACATTCAATCAATAAAGTAATGATGCAGAATTGTAGATAATTGTTTTATTTATAGTTTTAAGCAATATTTTGGCAATTTCAGCCTTTGATTTGGGTAAAACAAGTCAAGATAAAAGTGAAAAGTTTACATTTTCACCATTTCTTAAATAAATAAGCTCAGGGCGGCCCGAAAACCGCTAATGCACGATTAAAGCCCACAGTTTCACCTTTCTAATGGGACCATATTTAGAAAAAGTTATCAGAACGTTTTTGAGATATTTTGGAAAGAACGCAGCTACCTCAGTGAAAGGCTCATACAAAATGACCAAAAATCAATGCCTGGTTCTCAAACCTTAATATCTTTCTCAGGAAGAACGGCCCAAAAAGCGGCACATATCAAATTAAAGCTACAAGTTTGGAGAAGCTATTTCAATTTAATTTAAAGAAAGTTATCAGACAGTTTTGAGAAAATTAATTAATTGTAAATTAACCCAAAAGTTCATGAGCAAGTCCTATCGAACTAGTAGCCAACGTGAACTGAACTACTACACAACAGAAAGCTGACTGATATGGCTCGGATACATATGCGTATGTCTAACTTTTGAGCGCGGCCCCAGATGCACGGTATGTGGAGTATAGGCCTTAATTTTACTAACATTTTGCTGCAACTTTCATCAATTTCTATCAGACAGTTTTGAGAATTAGCATTTTAGTAAATTTGCCATTTTATCTGAAATCAAATACATAAAAAACGTGGCAGCTCTTGTACATAAATATTAAAGAGTGGCACCGCTTCAAAAAAATCGTTGCTAACTTTTTTTAAGCGAGATGCACGCTATGTGGAGTATAGGCCTTAATTTTACTAACATTTTGCTGCAACTTTCATCAATTTCTAACAGACAGTTTTGAGAAATTTGCATTTTAGTAAATTGCCATTTTGCTGAAATCAAATACATAAAACGTGGCAGCATGTGTATGTACATATGTAAATAAAGCTGCCTGATTGATGATTTGTCGTGGTCTTTACTTTTATGAATGAAAATTACCACATTTACAAAATTTTACATCCATGTCAATTTTAACACAATATGTTTATGTTAAGCAAGCATTTTCTAAGTAATTAGCATAATGTATTTTGGCGCATTGCCGCCATATGTTAATGGGGCTGCCAACCTGATTCGCAAATATGCGTCGATATTAAACTAGGTGGCAGCCTTGTACATAACGGAACTTTAAAGCTACACATTTCCGAGAAGTCTGACTAGTGTGTCATAAATATGCAGCGAAACAATAATCGCATTGCCGCCCTTAGGGCAATGCAAAATAACATCAACCGAGAAATTAGCACTCTGGGTCCAATACGCCAGGCTTTCCATAGCCTTAAGAACTCTATATCGCAGTTAAAAGTGGAGCAAAAAAAAATAAAAAAACAACAAAATAAGCTGGAGATGGTGGTGCAGCAGCAGCAACAACAACTTGACAACGCCTTTGGCATGATTGAAGAGCTGCAGGCTCAAATAGAGCAGCCGGTGCTACGGCAGCAAGGTCTGCAGCAGCCGGTGCTTCGGCAGCAAGGCCTGCAGCAGCAGTCGGTGCTACGAGAGCAAGGACAGCAGCAGCAGTCGGTGCTACGGCAGCAAGGCCTGCAGCAGCAGTCGGTGCTACGAGACAGCAGCAGGACACAGCAGCAGTCGGTGCTGGGACAAGGACAGCAACAGTCGGTGCTACGGCAGCAACCTGCAGCAGCCGGTGGTGTTGCACCCCGTGTGGTCGTACCCGGTACGACAGTAAACAACAAAGTAAGTTAAGCAATCCACAAAGAAATTGTTATTAAAGTATTAATTACTTTTACTGCTTCCAGATGACAACACACAAGCCTCGCAACCTTCTCTGCTTTGCCGCCTTTGCCTGTCATATTATATATATATATTATATGTAAATTGCTATATTAAAGAGGAATAAACTTTATAACTTAACTCCTTCCGCACCACCATTGAGGTAGAGTTTACAGCGCGTTTTTTTTAGTGTGGTATCCCCAGTAGGCCTAATCCACAACACAAACTTTTGTGTATTTACTTAAATACATTTAATATTATGTTATGTTCAAAATGTATAAAAATGTATGTATAAATATGTATATTATTTTAAAACATATGAACTAAGCTCACATATCTTGCAAATAATATTTTCTGAATTTGTTTTATAAAATTTTTTGGTACAAAGCTCACATATAAAACGATCACAATTACAGCATCTGGATTCTGAGAATGTTGTTGTCTTAAACGCAGTGAAGACATAAATCATTTAAAGAATCTCAAATTTGAGAATTTTATCAAACATTTCGCTTCTGTATAAGTCATTAGACTTTAAATTTGTAAGTGAAACGTCTGACACATACGATTCTGCAACTGTAAAATTAAAACTCCGCAATTGTAATCATCCAATTGTTGTCATGTTGTATTGAAGCCACTGAATAATTTTCTTCTGGCTTCAAACGTTTTAACATTCTGAGATAGTAATTTTCAAACACACTAAGCCAATGTGGTTTCCAAATGGGTCTAAAAAGACTATCTCGTTTTCGTTTGATTAATAAATAGTATATAAAAATGATTTTCGAAACAATGAGGTATTATTAAATTGGTATTATTGTTTAAACCACTTTTAATAACCTCCTCATTATTGAAGCAATTTTTATTGAGTTGACAAGGCAAGTTTATAAAAAACTCATCCCCATTTTCGTATAAAATGGCTGTTAGGCAAACATCGACAATAAAATTTGTTAGCCACTGGCAGCCGTTTAACGAAAATAAATCTTTTATAGTTATGTGAAACATAAAGGCAGGTGAATTGATGCCAGCATGTACATGAAAACAAAGTTTCACAACTTAAAATGTAAAGTTCTGAAATATTACCTAAATTGTATGCTTTTTTTTAAAATGGACAAATATTTCTTATATTTGAAATCCATTTTAAAAGCATTCTTACACTCTATTGAAGTGTAGGAATGGTCATGGCATATGGATGCTCATGATTTTCTTGGATTTTAATAAACCAGAAAAATCACTTTTGAACATACCTACTTTTAATCTTTTATTTAACGATTTTTCCAACTTTCCTTATTTCATTTCATCAAAACCTTTTTTAGATTTTATATAAAATGTTTTTCTCGTGGTCTCACAACCATTTCATTAAGTGGTTGCAGAACTTTTGGCTTAGCAAGTTCCACTTGTCTGCTAATGGAACTTGATAAGTCATTTAACTGGCGAATAAATCGTCCAAGCTTTAAGCCATTTTTGTTATTCGTTTTAATAACACTATGTTTAAGTGTTCTGAAAAACGATTCTACTGGAGCATTACTGGGCCTTTTAGTAGATTTATCAATAAAATGTCCAATAATATTGGTCCAAAATGGCGCATACACAATATACTTATTTAGAATTAAGTCCAACATTTTTGGACACAAATAAGTATTTAATGTACAGAAGATGCTCTTATTTTGTGATACGAGTTCCTGTACTTCTGTACGTATTTTTTGAAATTTAACTCTAAATGGACTTTTTCAGCAATAGACTGCAATGTTTGATCTTTAATAACATTGTTAGTTTCTGCCAAAATTATATTATCCATTGAGTTAAGTGTGGATGGCTGCTCAGAATAATTTGAAAAATAATGAATAGCATCATCCACATTTTATCAATATTTGGGGAAAGAAGAATGATTGCAATATATTTGAACCATTCTTCTAAATCTCCAGCATTGTTTATTGAGTAAGCACAACCCAAAGCGTTTCTTAAAACGTTCTGAGTTTAATATTGTTCAAGCCAACAACTTCGTCTATGTTACGACACATAATTTTGCAGTAATGGCTTGTACAAAATTGAACACAGACTTTAGGCATAGTGCCACTAATATTATAATATTAATATTAATATTTTAAACAAACTTGTATGAGCTGGGTATACAAGAACTTGAATGCAAAATCTCAACATCTTTTACACTCATACAGACGGACAGACGAACACTTGCACAAAACCAATATCCCTTTTTTGGGATGTATAACCACACACTTATACAAACATACAAGCACTGCCTATAACATATAATTGAAAGACATACCTTTTGCCAATTCTCGAAACATTTTAAGCTACTTTTGATACAAATCGCGCAACAATTTCTTTTATGTTTTCACACATAAACAGACTTCTCGGAAATGTAGCTTTAAAGTTCCGTTATGTACAAGGCTGCCACCTAGTTTAATATCGACGCATATTTGCGAATCAGGTTGGCAGCCACATTAACATATGGCGGCAATGCGCCAAAATACATTATGCTAATTATGTTATGTTCATGTTTTATCGTTTGTGTCAGCTCGATGTTTTTGCCGTTGTATTTGCTTAATTATCGGCTTCGTCGATATATTTTGTTAGTTATTTATATATTTTGTTATGTATTTAAAAGATATAGTTATCGATAGGTATTGGCGGGTAAATTACATTTGAAAGGGGTGGCGACCTAAAATTTAGATTATAAAGAGAGAGATGCATTTTGTTTTTTTGCAGTAACGGCGAGTTTTTTTTGGATTTGAAAAGGAAAGGGAAAATAGGAGAAGAGGAAGAATGTTAGGAGACCACGAGGTTGACAGAAAATAGGAGGAGTTCGATTTGATCGGCGAAGAGGAGCGGTTGCCTTCCCCAGGCACACAGTTTTTGTGAGGAGAAGTCGCGCCTTGTGCCGCAGTAGCACACGTGTGCCATCACTCGGTGCTGCCACGAAATTTGACATTCCACCAGAGGTTGTGCCGCGTCTGGAACCGAGGAGCACTGGCCGGCCTCTGCCCCAAGAGAAATCTTTGGGCCGTGCGAAGACTGCTTGCCGCACCAACTGCACGTCATCTTGGCAAGTTGCACTTATCGGCCGAAAGGTAGCCAACAAGAACGACATCCCCGAAGTCCGTAGAAGACCTGTGAGCAGCAGTGGGCAGAACATCGGCGGCGTTATTGTATACAAGTGAGTCCGTTGAGGAGCCCCTTTCCATGTCAGGAACTACGCCTTTCGCTGTTTTTTTTTTTTTAAAATAATTACACATAGTGCGTTTTGTAGAGCAGTCGCTGTCTAAACTTTATTGGCAAAAAAGACGAAAAGTGAACAAAGAATTAAACTTAAAATTTATTATCTTAAAGATAAACGAAATTAACTGAAAGCTGAAAGAAAGAAAACAAGAATCTGAATAAGAAAGAAATAAAATATTTTTGTATTATTAATGACTAAATTTAAATGATATAAAAATCGCAGTAAAATCAAGCTAAGCTAAAAGAATCTAAAATTAATTAAAATGCAAATTAAAATTGAAAACAAGACAAACAGAGTAGGGACGATAACGACATGATTAATATTTAACAGATCTTTATATACATTTAAGTATATAATGATATTTAATTACAATTACAAGCACACATCGATTGACAGATAAATATATATATATATAAAACATTTATAAATATATACATATACTCTACCCTTACATCGCCCCTTAAACCACCCAGAGAGCTCTTTAGGCAGGCTAAGGTAATATTAAGCGATTCACATTTAACCTTAACATAGAGAAACACGATGGCCAACACAGGATGAAGTAGGTCCATTCGGTGGCTATGAGGGAGATGACGTTGAGGTGGTCATCTCAGGCAGGGCGGGTACGCTTGGGTCCGGAACCGATCCTGTTTGGACGAGAGGTGGATCAGTGTTAGGTTTTGTGAATGTTTGTTTGTTTACTACCGTTTTGTTGTTGATTGCAGGTTTTGTTGTTTATGTTGTGGATTTCCGTCGTCTTTTGTTGTAGTGTTGTGTAGTTCCGTTCGCCACAGCTGTTTGTGTATCGATGATGTAATCGATTGTTCGGACTGCGGGCCAGGGATGGGACTCTACCCTGAGAACCGATGAGCCAGCCGGCGCCGAAGAAGAAAAGCAGTTCGTAACAATTACTTAGAAAATGCCTGCTTAACATAAACATATTGTGTTAAAATTGACATGGATGTAAAAATTTTGTAAATATGTGGTAATTTTCATTCATAAAAAGTAAAAAGACCACGACAATGTGCATCAATCAGGCAGCCTTTATTTACATATGTACATACACAATGCTGCCACGTTTTTTATGTATTTGATTTCAGCAAAAATGGCAAATTTACTAAAATGCAAATTTCTCAAAAACTGTCTGATAGAAATTGATGAAAGTTGCAGCAAAATGTTAGTAAAATTAAGGCCTATACTCCCACATAGCGTGCATCTGGGGCCGCGCTTAAAAAAGTGAGCAACGATTTTGAAGCGGTGCCACTCTTAATATTTATGTACAAGAGCTGCCACGTTTTTTATGTATTTGATTTCAGCTAAAATGGCAAATTTACTAAAATGCAAATTTCTCAAAAACTGTCTGATAGAAATTGATGAAAGTTGCAGCAAAATGTTAGTAAAATTAAGGCCTATACTCCCACATACCGTGCATCTGGGGCCGCGCGCTCAAAAAAGTTAGACATACGCATATGTATCCGAGCCATATCAGTCAGCTTTCTGTTGTGTAGTAGTTCAGTTCACGTTGGAGCTACTTGTTCGATAGGAATTGCTCATGAACTTTTTGGGGTTAATTTACAATTAATTAATTTTCTCAAAAACTGTCTGATAACTTTCTTTAAATTAAATTGAAATAGCTTCTCCAAACTTGTAGCTTTAATTTGATATGTGCCGCTTTTGGGCCGTTCTTCCTGAGAAAAGATATTAAGGTTTGAGAACCAGGCATTGATTTTGGCGGTCATTTTGTATGAGCCTTTCACTGAGGTAGCTGCGTTCTTTCCAAAATATCTCAAAAACGTTCTGATAACTTTTTCTAAATATGGTCCCATTAGAAAGGTGAAATTGTGGGCTTTAATCGTGCATTAGCGGTTTTCGGGGCCGTCCTTCCTGAGTTTAGATATTTAAGGAATGGTGAAAATGTAAACTTTTTCACTTTTTATCTTGACTTGTTTTACCCAAATCAAAGGCTGAAATTGCCAAAATATTGCTTAAAATTATAAATAAAACAATTATCTACAATTCTGCATCATAACTTTATTGATTGAATGTCGAAAAACATTTAAAAATGGTGAAATTCATAACTGGTTCCGACTCATGAACCAAGTTCCGTTTTTCGTTGCTGGCGAACCGTTGCTAACTTGACGCACATTCTTTCATGAACTATATAGTTCATTTTGCTCAGCGGGTCCGTTGCATGTAAACAAATTTTTTTTTCTCAACACTGGAGTCATTGAAATTCGAAGAAGCACTTGAATCTTTTTAATAAAATTTTTTATATTAAAATGTCCAAAAGAAAGCGCAGTTCTGTTTGCAATTTTGCATATATTGCAAAGCCAGTTTAAGTTTAAGTATCCTAAAACTAACAAACATTTATTTTATTTTCTAATTATAAGCTTTAAACAAATTTTTCTATAAAGGAACGGTTGTGAAATCATCTCAGTTTAACAAATTGACCGGTCTCGAAGTTTTTAAGCTACTGACCATTTGATCAGAATGACCTATTCATCTTCGTTGACGACAACTGAGCAACTGTATAATGAACTAAATGACAACTGAATAGAAACACACTAAACAAATAACCTATAGAGAAGTCATCCCATACAACTGAAAGTGTCTTAGCTAAAAGCATGACAGGGCCTTGATGAAATTAAAACAATATCAGAATATCTTGCGAAGTTTAAAAGTTATTTATTCATTTCATAAAACTGCTCAAAATCCCCATAGTGCTCTGTTAGAGCGCTTGCAGCGCGTCGAAAAGTCATACAAAATAAGAATATTTATCTCTCGCCCTATTTGCATATACGTGTCCTTATGTAGCCAGAGAGATGTAGCCGGGCGCATGCTGATTTCTATGTATGCGTGCATCTTACAATAAGTGTGTGCATATGTATGGGCTGATGAGAGTTGACAACATCGCTTTGTTTTTTTTTGTTCCCTTTAAATTTTGTATGTAAACTCTAATACCCTGAACAAACAAATTTTTTAATGAAGAAATTTCAAGCGCAAATAAATATTTAAAATTATAAAACAACACATCGCATATTTTTCATTATCAACATTTATAAAATTATTAGATTTACGATGTTTTTCTTTATAAAATATTAAAGACAATTATTTTTTATAGCTAAAGGGTATATCGTAGCACGCATGTTTTGTGTTTCGCTTGCTGTGCCAGCAACGAGCTCGACCAGCCAACTGAATCGAAACCTAAAATAATTTCCCTCAAACGACGCGTCCACCGAAAAATTACCCAGTGGACGCCCCGTCATGCTTTTAGCTGAGACACTTTCAGTTGTATGGGATGACTTCTCTATAGGTTATTTGCTTAGTGGTGATAGAAACCAAATCATTCTTAGTTCATGACAACTATCAACTGATTTAGTTCCCGACTGAAAAATGAACGAGTGAACTTACTCAGTCCATTGAACTAGAAATCCCAACTCTAATTGTATTGGTGGGACTCCTGAAACAGATTCGGATTTGGTTTCGTTACATATTTGATTTCGCCGATCAGCTGTTCACAGCTGCTCCATACAAAATGTGTATGGTTGCTATGGAAAGTGTATGGAAAGTGATTTCACGAAATCAGGTTTTGGCTGATTTCGTTTGGATTTCATTTCGATAATATGTGAGACCGTGCATTTCGATAACATTATTTGGCCACACTTGGTGTTTGTTTACATTAGTGGGACTCCTGAAAAGATTCGGATTTGATGTCGATTTGGTTTAAGCAAATCTTAATCAGTTTCAGGAGCGACCCTTTTGCACACTGATTAGATTTTGATTTCGAGAGTTTAATAAAATGGCAAAACACAAATTGACAAATGAAAGTGTGAAATCTGTTTTCTAAGACTTTTATTATTAATTTGGTTACAGAATAGTATAACTAGAATAATACTATTTGTTTATAATGCTTAAGCTGCAATTTTACAAATTAACAGCTCATTTATTATCTGCGTCTTTTAAGAAATTTCCTGAATTAGCTTCAATTCTCAAAGCCCTTTCTTAGCTGTCATATCCTTCTGGGACATTTTAGTAATTATTCAGCATTAAATATATAGTTACTATATTATTTATACTTGAAATGTAAGAAACTTTCAACATTCTCCAAATTAAAATCATACAAAATGTAAACAAACACCAAGTTTGACCAAAATTGTTTTAGAAATGCATGGTCTCACATATTATCAAAATGAAATCAAAACTAAATCAGTCTCAGACCTGATTTCGTGAAATCACTTAGGGTTACCACACTTTCCGTACAATGTTTTAAATTTGCCTGGCAACCCTACACATATTGTATGGAGCAGCTGTGAACAGCTGATCAGCGAAATCAAATCTATAACGAAACCAAATCCGAAACTTTTCAGGAATACCACCATTTTGTTGCGATTTTAATATGGAGAACAATGTAAGCTTTTTTGAAAGCGTTTTGATAATTAAATAAATATACCATTATTTATTATTTTAGAATGAATATGAGCCTAAAAAAAAAAACAAAGGACCTGCGCCATAAAGTGGATGGAGTCCAAAGAGCTGCAATTTCTTGGGATTGTTCTTGACTTGGTCAAAGATGTGCCAGAGTCGCTAGAGGTAAGTTACAGAAGAAGTTAAATATTTTACGTTAATTAATTATATGAACTCATTATATTTTAGAAACCAACAGCACAAAAATTCAATGCCAGTGTTATAGAAAGGTCAAGCTATTTTCAAGAAGAAGCTGATGAATAAGATGCGTTCTTTTCGAACCCATTATATAGCTGCGGTAAGTGGAGGAACCAAACCGGAGCTGGTCTATTAGCAGATGGCAGATTATTTGGAAAAACTTTGCCCAAATTTCGAGATTCTCGAACAAATTTATAGCCAAAAAAAAGCGAAAAAATATCTAGCCGCGAGGCGTTATAGACTCCGCAGAGTCTCCGCAAAGAAGATTCTCCCTGCTCTTTCGGCGTGGAAAGCGGTGTCTCGATTAGCGAATCCGAGGGTAGTTCAACTAGCCGAACTGCGCGTGCCTCTTCGGAACCGAATACGTCCAAGCCGTGCAAGACTCAAAGAAGGAATCGCTGCTAGGAATAGTCACCACAATGCAGCAAAGAAAAGTTGACATGGATATGCAGATGATGGATCTGGAAAGGGCCTGGCCTGGGAAAGGGAGATGGTTGCCAAGAAGGAAATGAGGAGAAAGAAATGGAGCACGAAAAGGAACTAAAAAATGGAAATTAAAAAGAGATAAAAATGTTAGAGCTTAAGCTGAAATATAATAAATAAAAAAGAACATGAATAGTAAAATTAAATAAAACAAAAAAAATTAAGAACATATTAAATAGAACATTTATTAATTTTCATAATTCACTCATTAATCTTTATAAGTCTACAAATCATTTTCGTTTTCCTCGGCATCAACTAAGGAATTTGATTTAGAAGCTTAATTTTCTTCAGCGACATTTTCAAAACTGTTGGGAGTAAAATCGAAATCTTAAACATCGTCTCTGCTTTGCTCGGTAATAATATTGTCCAAAATAGTACATACAATTTCATTACAATTTCCAGGCTCCTGCTTCTTTTATTCCGTTGTCGTTTTTTTATCATACACTTAAATTTCTTTAAACATCCAAATCGTTCCTTTAACAACGCGAAGCATTGTTCAATGCGAACCCTGTAGCTGCTAAATCGACGGTTAAAGGCATTTCTGAAACTCGAAGTTAGCTCCTTTGAGCTAGAGTGAAACGGAGTAATAACTTGTGGAGTGAGCTTGTAAGCACTGTCTCCTGCAATCCACTGCACGTCATCAAAATATGAATGGCACCGTGTGAACAGGGGCAGTTTTTATAAATTCTGCTGTCATGCACACTTCCTGGCCAACCAATATCCATATGCCGAATAATCTTATTTCGGTCACATGCTTTGATTTTCAAGGTGTACTGATGCTTCTTTGAAAAGTAAGACTCCGGATCTTGCAGCGGCTTCTCTGAAAGTCTTATTTCAGTGCCATCGACGTAGCCTATGCAGAGAGTAGAGAGAGTAGAGCCCTGCACGAATCCATTTGAGACATCAAACGAGACACTCATACCGTTTGAGCAAGCATAACAAAGCAAGCATCATTTTCATATTTGCGAGAACAAAATACTTACGAAGGCTTGAAATTACGGAGCAATCGAATACGTGCGAAAGAAGAACCAAGAACAACTTGGTGCTTGCGATACCGTGTACAATTCGAATGGATTTGTTCGCTGAACACAAATATCAGAATGAAAGACGCAGTCTCTTGAGCCCGACTAAGAGATTCCGTGCACTTGCATATTACAAGTGTATATTTAAAATTAAATAAATAAATCATAGCAAAAATAAACAAATTTTATTTTAAAACAAAACAAATGGTTGTTAATTCAAGGAACTTCATATAAATTCTTTCATAATTTAAATCAAAAACAAGTGGGAAAGGTTATAGTCGAGATCCCGACTATAGGATACCCGTTACTTAACTTAAATATGTATAAAAGTATTTTTTTTTTTTAAGAAAAAAGGATATTGTTATTATTAATTTTTGTTATTTTATATTGCCTGAATTCAGTTGAGAATTCTTAGGCACAAGAATGACAGAAAAGTTTGCTTGGCATATTGTGTTGCTGTTGTTACTTAGTTGTCGATTCAAAAAATTTTAAATTAGCAACTTCTTCAGGTTTATAATTTTGCTAAATGTCAATCCCCTTGGTTAGCGACCTCTCTATATGGTAACCGGTGACTTGACGCGCTCAACAACATACTACACTTGCATAAATGCAAGGAGTATGCTCAATACGTTTCGATAGATGCCAGTTCCATCATCATTGAAGATTCATCGGTACCATTTGGGTTAAGTCGAGTAGCGATTCAAGCAGAATGTCATATTTGCGTCGTCAGAACCAGTTGAGAATTATTTGATGCATTTTTGTTGTCTAACAATATTAAAACTATTGCATACTCTAAGGAGCTAATTTTGCTTCAAGAGCTTCGGCACGTTAATACTGCTGTTCTACTTGTCCGATCTTGCTGCGATTTTATAGGATAATAGATAATAGCAACTTGCAACTCTAATACCCACAAAACGTATTATCTTAAATACTGTGGGTGTGGTGGTTTTCGCGATTTGCGAGGGCGGAGGAGGCGTGATAAAAGTGTAAGACAAACTTGACCTGCGTGGTGTGTAGAGAAATCTGAGCCAAATTTGGTTATTCTATCTCTTTTAGACTCTGAAATCCTTTTGTTTAAAGAAACTACTTTGAAAACATTAAATCGCCATAACTGCCGTTCTACTTTTCCGATCTTGATGCAATTCAGTGGGATAATAGATAATACTAATATATAACGTTTATTTTCACAAAAAACGTATTATCATAAAAGCTGTGGGTGTGGTGGTTTTTTTGGCGATTTTCGGGGGGCGGAGGGGCGTGGCTTAAATTTGAAACAAACTTGATCTGCGTAAGGTATATAGAAATCTGTCTGTAAAATTTGGTTACGCTATCTCTTATAGTCTCTGAGATCCTTTTGTTCATACGGACGGACGGACGGACAGACGGACAGACACACATGGCTATATCGACTCGGCTATTGATGCTGATGAAGAATATATATACTTTATAGTGTCGGAGATGCCTCCTTCTCCCTGTTACATACATTCCAACGAACACAATATACCCTTTTACTTATTTTTTAAGTAACGGGTATAATTAACTTAAAATCTTTCTTTCTGAGCGCTTCAATTGTTTTCGGCAAATGAAGCAGAAACAATAGAGACAACGCTAAATGCAAAAACGAAAACAAGACTCGCAAGACGCGCACATGCTTGGAAGAACCAAGACAACCCGCAAGAATTACTGTATTTTGTTTATTCCTTTGCTCTTGTTCCTATTTCTTCATGCCTGATCGATTTTCGTTTTCACTGCTGAAGCTTGCGCAACACAAAGCAAGAACCGATTGCTTTTGTGCTTGTATTTGGTTTTGTTCGTTTGAAGCTAATTTTACGGTATCGAACAAAAACAGAGTATAGAGTATTTTGGAAGTAGATAACAACGAGTGCATTCGTGCAGGGCTCTACTATGCACTCAGGCAACTCATTGGCTCCTTCGTCAGCAAGCGCTTTACGCTCGGCGGAATTTGGCCAGGGAATATAAATCTTACTCATCGCTAATTTTGCTTTAAAGACCCTTCAACCCCTTCCCAAAATAATATTGAAGCTCTCCCAGTTTACTCTCATGAACTGCTTAAACCTTCCTTCGTCTAAGTTTGGGAGAACTTGATTTGTAAACTGTGTGCATTTTGGGACAGAATGCTTGACATTAATGATTCCATATCAGCACAGCTCTGCTATTGTATTATATGTCAAAATTTCCACCACAATTTCGTCCTGTTTCTTCCTCTTAAGACCTGCCAAATTTTATAGGGGATTTTAAATAACCACAAACCAATAATTGATATATCTCATAATTTGAACGCTGCGAGTATTCTGTAAAAATATAATCCGCAAGCAAACTATCGTTTAAATAATTTATTTACTTAGTTTTTTTACTTTCCTTTGGCATTTTGTGCGTTGGCGTCTTTTTCTTTCAGTTTCTCAATTGTCAAACAGGTGTTCGACCAAGCTGTCAGCTGTTCACGAAATCAAAATCAAATCAGTGTGCAAAAAGGGTCGTTATATACCGATCGAAAGGTTTAGTCTTAACTTACAAAATGGCATACTCAAACTTTTTCAAACCAGCCTGGGTCATGTGATACGGGGGTGTAAGTGGGAGGGGAAAAATTTAAATGATTGCAGCTAATGGGGCTGTTGGGGCCTTTTGGTAAAACTTTTATTTTTTAAAAATTCTAATTAAAATACGCGTCGATTGATACCTCAATCACCCAAATCCGATAACTGGTTCAAAAGATAAATAAATTTGAAAATTTTAGTGGACTTCTCAAAATGAAATGAAAAGTCAGTTTGTTTGTCTGTTTGTCTGTTTGCATCAAAGCGCTAAAGAAGCTTAAATGTAACGATGGGATTGATTCCTTTTCAAAAATTTAGAAATGTTTGTTCTACGACTTTTTCAATTTCCCGCTAGTTTAGCGGCAAAACGCTAAATCCCGCTAAAATTGAAACCAACAGTTTCCAAACCATAGAAGCTACAGATAGTTTCTATATATCATTAGAAAGGTGTGTTTGAGGGCTTTTAGGCGTATCTTTAAACTTTTTTTCTAAAGTACTCAGGTAACATTTTACAGGTGAAATAAAGTTTTTAGCTTACATTTTGGCGATTTCTGATAAAACGGCTCTAACGATTTCTGTTAAATTTAATATGTTGTAATTTAATTTCGCGTTTTTTGGTATATGAAACATAAATTTTGGTTGAGGGTTCGGAAGATATTACCTGTTAAGTGAATAAATACATTTTCTATCGGTCGAAAATCACGTTTTAGTACGAAAAACTTTTTGGTTTTATGAGATATCTTAACCAAACTGATTCAATATGCATTTAATTTGGTTTTATATATTCTGACCAAAGTTGGTTCAAATCGGACCACTATATCATACAGCTGTCATAGGACCGATCGGGTCAACATTTGGATTTAGTATGAAAAACTTTTTTGTTTAATGAGAAATCTTAACCAAACTAATACAATATACATTTAACTTAGTGTTATATATCCTGAATAAGGTTGGTTCAAATCGGACCACTATATCATATAGCTGTCATAGGACCGATCGGTCCAATATTAAGTCTTAGTATGAAAAACTTTTGTTTTACAAGATATCGTAACCAAACTAATAGAATATGCATTTATTTAAGACTTATATATCCTGAACAAAGTTGGTTCTAATCGGAACCACTATATCATATAGCTGTCATAGGACCGATCGGGTGAAATCCAAGTCTTAGTATGAAAATTTTTTTTTTCATAGTAAGTACGAGGTCTCCGACAGTAGAGTATGCTCGTCTGTAGCAACGCGAGCAAAGCGAGCAGAGGGAGGGGCCCCCTAGTTTTTCTTTATAATTAAAGAAAAAAATTTTTTTTAATATGAAATACGTTGAACAACTAAATTTTTATATTTTACTATTTGCCTGCATTAATGATAAAGTTACAATGTCAAAAGCAAAAGCAATTGCAAAAATTTCTGATATCCCACAAAAAAAACCTCTAAACGAGGTAAAAGTCTAGTGACGAATTTCTGATATCCAATTTTGTGACGAAAAAAAATTCAGTTTAATCTAAAAATTTTAAATAAAAATATAAATTAATATAAAAAATCGAAAATTGGCATTCGGCACTGCGCAAAAAGTTATTTTTATGTACAAAGAAGATCACCCTTTTACTCACAGTGCACAATGCCAATTTTCGCTTTTATATTAATTTGTCGGAGATGTCATAATTCATATTGCGCGGCCTACTTTGCTGGTAATAACTAGTATTGTGAGTCTTACTAGTGTTGGACAGAATTAACACTGCTAGAGTGGGATGACAGCAGAAGCTGTCATCGAGTGAGGCTCTGGAGTGAGTGTCAAAGGAGATGACTTGGCAATAAGGTGTCAAAGAGGATGACTTTACAATTGGTCTTTCGGCACGACACACGCAGAGACTCGCTTCGCTCTATAATTTAATCGTAACAATGAGTTCAAATCCAAAAACTCCGACATCAGA
Organism: Drosophila innubila; assembly: GCF_004354385.1. Lineage (NCBI taxonomy): Eukaryota > Metazoa > Arthropoda > Insecta > Diptera > Drosophilidae > Drosophila > Drosophila innubila. The sequence continues at coordinate 2,924,817 of NW_022995373.1, forward strand.
AGTGGGATTGGGCTCGCGTATGCTAACCGCGGACGAAAAATTTCGTGTTTTGTTGAAGCAACAAAATAAAAATTTTTTGAAGCTAGCAAAATCGTTGCAGGCAACTGTACGCGAGCCGCAAAATAATGGTGTTGTTGTGTTGCCGAAATTCAACTCGGATGTTCCTGGCGCTGATGCTACCCAATGGTGCGCTACGGTCGACATCGTCCTCGACGAAAAACCTCTGCAAGGTAGCTCTCTTATCTTGGCATTAAGCGAAGCCTTGAGCGGTAGTGCGTGCCAATGACTATCTCAAATATGCTATCCGGGAATAACATGGCAGGCGTTCAAGCAACTCTTCGTGCAGCGCTACGACAGTCCGGAGACTCCAGCCGCTACGTTCTTGAAATTGTTAAACAGTCGTCCAAAGGCTGATGAAGGTATTGCTGTATATGCAAGCCGCTTAGTGACGTCACTAGTTACAAAATGGCGTAGCATGGATAAAGAAGAGATAGCTGTGTCCGTAGTTCTTGGACATTTGGCAAACTTTGATCGACGCTTGCAAAGAACAGCGTACACGTCAAATGTGCACAACAGACGAGAGATGCAATCCGAACTACAAGTTTTTACTTTGGATAAAAAGCGACACAATTCCCTGGACGATGATTCTGTTGGTAAACGCTTCAAGACGTCTCAGGTACGATGCTATTCTTATGGTAAACTTGGACACAAGTCAAACGAGTGCAGAGCTAGCAAGGAGCAGGCTGAACCGATGGAGAAAAAGAGAGAACCGCCCCGGCAAAGGACGAGATGAGAAGGACTACATAGTGTGTTATCGCTGTAAGGGGAACGGACACATCGCCACTAAGTGCCCTAAGAATACCTTAGAAGGAAGACCTGAATCGCGCCCGAGTAAGCGAGTTGACTTATGCATCGTAGACGAGCCGAAAACTAGTATGCAGCAACGAGGTGAGAGGTTCCAAGTTACATTCGATTCTGGCGCAAAGTGCTCCTTAATCAAGGAGGGGATAGCCAATAAGCTGATGGGCAAAAGAGTTAACCACGTCATCGCTCTAAGAGGCATTGGCAACGCCAGCATTTCGAGTACCATACAGATTGAAAGCGATGTTATTATTAATGAAAATAGCTTAAAATTTTGTTTCATGTCGTACCAGATAACTGTTTAAAAGCAATATTGTAATCGGCCGTGAAATATTGGCCCAGGGCTTTTCTGCATTAGTATCTTGTAGAGGCGTAGAGTTCATAAGAGATACAACGATTAACACGTGTTTGGTGACTGAAAATGATGAATTTTGATAAAATAGAAACGGAAATGAATGGACAATATAGAAATAAATTAGTACTGCGATTGAAAAAGTATTCAAAATGGTTTATAAAAGGAACTCCAGTAACCCGTATAAGCACAGGCGAAATGTCAATAAGACTAGTTGAGCCAACTAAGACCATACAGATTTAGTCCGAGTGAGAGGGAAGTAGTTCGATCAAAAGTTCAGGAGTTAATACAGACCAAAGTTATTAGGCCCAGTAGTTCACCATACGCTAGTCCAGCATTGTTAGTAAAGAAGAAGAACGGTTCTGCAAGACTTTGTGTTGACTATAGAGAGCTAAATACGAACACTGTTGCTGACAAGTTTCCGCTTCCTCTTATTATGGATCAGATAGCAAGACTTCGTGGAGCCCGTATTTTACCTGCTTAGATATGGCGAGCGGATATTACCAGGTCCCTATGCATCCTGACTCCATCAGTACACTGCTTTTGTGACCCCAGACGGGCAATATGAGTTTTTGGTCATGCCATTCGGGTTAAAGAATGCCCCGTCAGTTTTTCAGAGGGCAGTAATGAAGGCTCTAGGTGAACTAGCATTTCAATACATCATCGTTTATATGGACGACATTTTAATAGTGGCCCCTACTGAAGAACTTGCGTTTGAAAGATTAAAAATTGTACTTGATGTACTCACAAAGGCCGGATTTTCATTTAACATCACAAAATGTTTTTTTATGAGGACCTCTATACAATATCTAGGCTTCGAGGTACAAGCGGAGAGGTGCGACCAAATCCAAGTAAAATAGAAGCTCTGTGCGGATTACCGCCGCCCAAGTCGGTTACTACACTGCGACAATTTATCGGATTAGCTTCATATTTCCGACAATTTGTTCCTGGATTTTCACAGTTAATGAAACCACTATATTTTCTAACTTCGGACAATGCTAAATTTGACTGGAAAACAGAGCATGAGGAGATTCGTAAGAAAGTCATTGAAATTCTTACAAATAAGCCTGTTTTAGTTATTTTTGACCCTGAATACCCAATTGAACTGCATATCGATGCTAGTGCTATAGGCTACGGAGCCATACTTTTGCATAGGATTGAAAACAAGCCATACGTAGTAGAGTATTTTAGTAAAACCACTACTTTATGTGAGTCAAAATACACCTCTTACGAGCTGGAAACCCTCGCCGTTGTCAATGCTGTTAAGCATCTTCGTCATTACTTGCTTGGCAGGCAGTTTGTAATATTCACAGATTGTAATTCCCTAAAATCATCAAGACAAAAAATCGAGTTGTTATCAAGAGTATATCGCTGGTGGGCGTTTCTACAATCATTTGATTTCGATATAGAATATAGAGAAGGAAAACGTATGGCGCATGTCGATTTTCTTTCTAGAAATCCACCCCAACTAAAACAATCTTGATGCATAATAGAGTAGTCGAAAAGCGAATTCAATTGACAGAAATCTCTGAAAACTGGATTCTAGCAGAGCAGCGCCGAGACTCGGATATCGTAGATATTGTCACTAAGTTGGAAAATTATGACCTTCCTGAGGATTTAGCAAAGACATATGAATTGAGAGCAGGCGTTTTATACCGGAAAATTCAAAGAAATGCTAGAACTAGGTGCCTGCCGGTTATTCCACGAGCGTTTAGATGGTCTGTCATCAATCAGGTGCATGAATCAATTATGCACTTAGGTTGGGAGAAGACGCTTGACAAGGTGTATGATCACTATTGGTTTGACTGTATGTCAAAATATGTTCGAAAATTTGTGGACAATTGTATCACTTGCAGAGTAGCAAAATCGTCGTCAGGGAAAACTCAGATCGAGCTTCATCCCATTTTAAAAGTCAATATTCCTTGGCATACTGTCCACGTAGACATATCCGGAAAGTTGAGTGGAAAAAGTGATCGGAAAGAATATATTATTGTTCAGATTGACGCCTTTACAAAGTATGTTTACTTATATCATACGTTCAAGCTAGATGCGGATACATGCGTTAGTGCTTTGAAATCATCGATCTCTTTATTCGGTGCCAACTCGCCTTGTGGCCGATCAAGGTAGAAGCTTCACTGGAATTAAGTTCTCTGAGTTTTGTTCAACACAGAAAATAAAACTCCATCTAATCGCTACTGGTGCTAGTCGAGCCAACGGTCAGGTCGAACGAGTCATGAGCACTTTAAAAAATTTGTTAACCGCAGTTGAGACTAGTCATCGACCGGTCAGGATGCATTGGGTGAGGTACAATTGGCTCTATACTGTACAGTAAATCGAATAACAAAGTCGAGTCCTTAAGAACTCCTAATTGGCAAGATTGCTCGACCACTTGGTTTAACCCCTATAAATGAGTGTGAAGACGAAGTTGAGCTATCCAAAATAAGAAGGCAAGCTGAAAAGAACATGCAAAGTGCAGCAGTGTACGAGAAATTGCGTTTCGACAAAGGCAAAGCAAAAGCTCTTAAGTTCAGAGTTGGGGACTATGTTCTCCTTAAGAATAGTGAAAGGAACCAGACTAAATTGGACCCTAAGTTCAGAGGACCTTTTAGTGACAGAAGTTTTGGACGGAGATAGGTACACATTAAAATCTTTAAACAATAACAGACTTTACAAATATCCACACGAAAGCCTTAGAAAACTCCCAGATGGACAGGTACCCGAGCTGGATAGCGATACAGAAGCTGTTGAAAGAGACAGTAGAAGCTGTTGAAAGAGACAGTATAGAAGCTGTTGAAAGAGACAGTAGAACCTGTTGAAAGAGACAGTAGAGAAGCTGTTGAAAGAGACAGTATAGAAGCTGTCGAGATTAAAGTATCGAAGCTCAAGGTGGTACCTGGCCTGCAAGAATTCTCTTAATAGAAAGAAAGGGAACTTTTTTTTAATGATCGATTTTTTTTTTTATAAAGAGTAGGCTACTACAAATAGAAAAACAAACACTATCAATTACAATAGAAATTGCTAAAAATTAAGAAATTGTTATTTTTAAGAAAGAACGTGGTGGTAATCAAAATAAAAAGATAAAAATATAACATGAGATATGTTCAATTGATTGCGTAATACAGTTACGATGTACTAGATTGATATTAACTATTTTGCTTACACGAGGACGTGTAATTTGTCAGAATGGCCGTGTCGGAGATGGCATAATTCATATTGCGCGGCCTACTTTGCTGGTAATAACTAGTATTGTGAGTCTTACTAGTGTTGGACAGAATTAACACTGCTAGAGTGGGATGACAGCAGAAGCTGTCATCGAGTGAGGCTCTGGAGTGAGTGTCAAAGGATGATGACTTGGCAATAAGGTGTCAAAGAGGATGACTTTACAATTGGTCTTTCGGCACGACACACGCAGAGACTCGCTTCGCTCTATAATTTAATCGTAACAATGAGTTCAAATCAATAACTCCGACAAATTTATATTTTTATTTAAAATTTTTAGATTAAACTGAATTTTGTTCGTCACAAAATTGGATATCAGAAATTTTGGGTCTAGAAATTGCTTTCGTCACTAGACTTTTACCTTGTTTAGAGGTTTAATATATATCGATATATTTTGTTATTGATTTAATTATCACTCCCGACGGCAGTTTGCGCTAAAGCAGCTGAAAGCAGCACGCAGGGTGCCAAAGGCGACTAGCAATATTTACAGCTAATATGAAAAATTTGCTATTACTGTCCGATCAGATCGAGTTGTATACCGATCGAAAGGTTTAGTCCTAACTAAAAAAATACTAAAACTTTTCTAACTCACCTGGGTGTTAGTGGGAGGACAAATTTAAATGATTCTAGCTAATGGGGCTGTTGGGGACTTTTTAAAAATACGCGTCGATTGAAACCTTGAACACAATAAACCGAAAAATGGTTTAAAAGATAAATAAATTTGAAAAATTTAGTGGACTTCTCAAAATGAAATGAATAGTCAGTTTGTGTGCTTGTCTGTTTGCATTAAAGCGCTACAAAAGCTGAGATGTAATGATGGAGATTTATTCCTAATTGAAAATTTAGAAATGTTTGTTCTACTACTTTTGAAAAAACTGCTTTTTTTGTTAGCGGGAAAACGCTATTTCCTGCTAAAATTGAAACGCCAACTGTTTCTAAAATATAGAAGCTACAGATATGTTCTATATATCATTGGAAGGGTGTGTTTGGGTTTTTGGGCGTTCCTTTAAACTCTCTTTCTAAAGTACTTAGGTAACATTTTAAAGTGAAGTAAGATTTTTTAGACCCCGTACTTAAAAAAAGTACAGGGTCCATTGGGTTTGTTTTAACGAATATGTGAGTAACAGGCAGAAGGAAGCGTAGCAGACCCTATAAAGTATATATTTTCTTGATCAGAATCAACAGCCGAGTCAACAGCATCAATGTCCGTCTGTCTGTCCGTCTGTATGAGCGCCTAGATCTCGGAGACTATTAGAGATAGAGACACCAAACTTGGTATGTAGGTTCCTCTATATTGCAAGCAGATCAAGTCTGTTTCAAAATTCGGCCACGCCCCCTATATCGCCCTCAAATGGAAAAAAATTTCATATCCAAATTATAAGAACAATTTAAAAGCTAGTGACACCAAATTTGGTATGTAGATTCCTCAATATTGCAGGCAGGTCAAGTTTGTTTCATTTTTTAATCGGACCACTATATCATACAGCGCCCATAGAAACAATCGTTCGAAAAACAAGTTTTAGTATAAAAAACTTTTTTGTTTAATGAGATAACTAAAGCAAACTGTTACAATAAGTATATGACTTGGTTTTATATATCCTGTCCAAAGTTTGTTCAAATCGGACCTTTATATCATATAGTTGTCATAGGAACGATCAAGTCTTAGTATGAAAATCTTTTATGTTTTATTAGACATTGTAACCAATATGATATGATACAATATGCATTCAACTTAACTAAATATTTTTTAATATTTTCCATTATTAGTGATTGCCATAGTAAGTACGGTGTCTCCGACATACTCGACTATGCTCGACTGTAGCACCGGCCCACTAGTCTAGCTTACATTTTTTCGACTTCTGACAAAACGACTCTAACGATTTTTATTAAATTTGAGTATGTTGCAGTTTTTTTTGTGGATAATATGTGAGGAATAAATATAACACAAATTCAGTCATAGCTCTGTCAAAATTAGTCAGATTTTCATCCGGAATATCATTCCGATCATTATTTGATCTCTTAATTAATTCTACCCGTTACTTAACTTAAATATGTATAAAAGTATTTGTTTTAAGAATTTTTTTTTTAAGGAAAAAAGGATTTTGTTATTATTAATTTTTGTTTTTTAAATTAGCAACTTCTTCATGTTTATAATTTTTCTAAATGTCAATCCCTTGGTTAGCGATCTCCTATACGGTAACCGGTGACTTGACACGCTCAACAACATACTACACTTGCATAAATGCATGGAGTATGCTCAATACGATTCGATAGATGCCAGTTCCATCATCATTGAAGATTCATCGGTACCATTTGGGTTGAGTCGAGTAGCGATTCAAGCCGAATGTCATATTTGCGTCGTCAGAGCCAGTTGAGAATTATTTGATGCATTTTTGTTGTCTAACAATATTAAAACTATTGCATACTCTAAGGAGCTAATTTTGCTTCAAGAGCTTCGGCACGTTAATACTGCTGTTCTACTTGTCCGATCTTGCTGCGATTTTATAGGATAATAGATAATAGCAACTTGCAACTCTAATACCCACAAAAACGTATTATCTTAAATACTGTGGGTGTGGTGGTTTTTCGCGATTTGCGAGGGCGGAGGGGAGGCGTGATAAAAGTGTAAGACAAACTTGACCTGCGTGGTGTGTAGAGAAATCTGCGAGCCAAATTTGGTTATTCTATCTCTTTTAGACTCTGAAATCCTTTTGTTTAAAGAAACTACTTTGAAAACATTAAATCGCCATAACTGCCGTTCTACTTTTCCGATCTTGATGCAATTCAGTGGGATAATAGATAATACTAATATATAACGTTTATTTTCACAAAAAACGTATTATCATAAAAGCTGTGGGTGTGGTGGTTTTTTTTGGCGATTTTCGGGGGCGGAGGGGGGCGTGGCTTAAATTTGAAACAAACTTGATCTGCGTAAGGTATATAGAAATCTGTCTGTAAAATTTGGTTACGCTATCTCTTATAGTCTCTGAGATCCTTTTGTTCATACGGACGGACGGACGGACAGACGGACAGACACACATGGCTATATCGACTCGGCTATTGATGCTGATGAAGAATATATATACTTTATAGTGTCGGAGATGCCTCCTTCTCCCTGTTACATACATTCCAACGAACACAATATACCCTTTTACTTATTTTTTAAGTAACGGGTATAATTAACAAAATCTTTCTTTCTGAGCGCTTCAATTGTTTTCGGCAAATGAAGCAGAAACAATAGAGACAACGCTAAATGCAAAAACGAAAACAAGACTCGCAAGACGCGCACATGCTTGGAAGAACCAAGACAACCCGCAAGAATTACTGTATTTTGTTTATTCCTTTGCTCTTGTTCCTATTTCTTCATGCCCGATCGATTTTCGTTTTCACTCGCTGAAGCTTGCCGCGCAACACAAAGCAAGAACCGATTGCTTTTGTGCTTGTATTTGGTTTTGTTCGTTTGAAGCTAATTTTACGGTATCGAACAAAAACAGAGTATAGAGTATTTTGGAAGTAGATAACAACGAGTGCATTCGTGCAGGGCTCTACTATGCACTCAGGCAACTCATTGGCTCCTTCGTCAGCAAGCGCTTTACGCTCGGCGGAATTTGGCCAGGGAATATAAATCTTACTCATCGCTAATTTTGCTTTAAAGACCCTTCAACCCCTTCCCAAAATAATATTGAAGCTCTCCCAGTTTACTCTCATGAACTGCTTAAACCTTCCTTCGTCTAAGTTTGGGAGAACTTGATTTGTAAACTGTGTGCATGTTGGGACAGAATGCTTGACATTAATGATTCCATATCAGCACAGCTCTGCTATTGTATTATATGTCAAAATTTCCACCACAATTTCGTCCTGTTTCTTCCTCTTAAGACCTGCCAAATTTTATAGGGGATTTTAAATAACCACAAACCAATAATTGATATATCTCATAATTTGAACGCTGCGAGTATTCTGTAAAAATATAATCCGCAAGCAAACTATCGTTTAAATAATTTATTTACTTAGTTTTTTTACTTTCCTTTGGCATTTTGTGCGTTGGCGTCTTTTTCTTTCAGTTTCTCAATTGTCAAACAGGTGTTCGACCAAGCTGTCAGCTGTTCACGAAATCAAAATCAAATCAGTGTGCAAAAAGGGTCGTTATATACCGATCGAAAGGTTTAGTCTTAACTTACAAAATGGCATACTCAAACTTTTCAAACCAGCCTGGGTCATGTGATACGGGGGTGTAAGTGGAGGGAAAAATTTAAATGATTGCAGCTAATGGGGCTGTTGGGGCCTTTTGGTAAAACTTTTTATTTTTTAAAAATTCTAATTAAAAATACGCGTCGATTGATACCTCAATCACCCAAATCCGATAACTGGTTCAAAAGATAAATAAATTTGAAAATTTTAGTGGACTTCTCAAAATGAAATGAAAAGTCAGTTTGTTTGTCTGTTTGTCTGTTTGCATCAAAGCGCTAAAGAAGCTTAAATGTAACGATGGGGATTGATTCCTTTTCAAAAATTTAGAAATGTTTGTTCTACGACTTTTTCAATTTCCCGCTAGTTTAGCGGCAAAACGCTAAATCCCGCTAAAATTGAAACCAACAGTTTCCAAACCATAGAAGCTACAGATAGTTTCTATATATCATTAGAAAGGTGTGTTTGAGGGCTTTTAGGCGTATCTTTAAACTTTTTTTCTAAAGTACTCAGGTAACATTTTACAGGTGAAATAAAGTTTTTTAGCTTACATTTTGGCGATTTCTGATAAAACGGCTCTAACGATTTCTGTTAAATTTAATATGTTGTAATTTAATTTCGCGTTTTTTGGTATATGAAACATAAATTTTGGTTGAGGGGTTCGGAAGATATTACCTGTTAAGTGAATAAATACATTTTTCTATCGGTCGAAAATCACGTTTTAGTACGAAAAACTTTTTGGTTTTATGAGATATCTTAACCAAACTGATTCAATATGCATTTAATTTGGTTTTATATATTCTGACCAAAGTTGGTTCAAATCGGACCACTTTATCATACAGCTGTCATAGGACCGATCGGGTCAACATTAGGATTTAGTATGAAAAACTTTTTTGTTCAATGAGAAATCTTAACCAAACTAATACAATATACATTTAACTTAGTGTTATATATCCTGAATAAGGTTGGTTCAAATCGGACCACTATATCATATAGCTGTCATAGGACCGATCGGTCCAATATTAAGTCTTAGTATGAAAAACTTTTTTGTTTTACAAGATATCGTAACCAAACTAATAGAATATGCATTTATTTAAGACTTATATATCCTGAACAAAGTTGGTTCTAATCGGAACCACTATATCATATAGCTGTCATAGGACCGATCGGGTGAAATCCAAGTCTTAGTATGAAAATTTTTTTTTTCATAGTAAGTACGAGGTCTCCGACAGTAGAGTATGCTCGTCTGTAGCAACGCGAGCAAAGCGAGCAGAGGGAGGGGCCCCCTAGTTTTTCTTTATAATTAAAGAAAAAAATTTTTTTTAATATGAAATACGTTGAACAACTAAATTTTTATATTTTACTATTTGCCTGCATTAATGATAAAGTTACAATGTCAAAAGCAAAAGCAATTGCAAAAATTTCTGATATCCCACAAAAAAAACCTCTAAACGAGGTAAAAGTCTAGTGACGAATTTCTGATATCCAATTTTGTGACGAAAAAAAATTCAGTTTAATCTAAAAATTTTAAATAAAAATATAAATTAATATAAAAAATCGAAAATTGGCATTCGGCACTGCGCAAAAAGTTATTTTTATGTACAAAGAAGATCACCCTTTTTACTCACAGTGCACAATGCCAATTTTCGCTTTTTTATATTAATTTGTCGGAGATGGCATAATTCATATTGCGCGGCCTACTTTGCTGGTAATAACTAGTATTGTGAGTCTTACTAGTGTTGGACAGAATTAACACTGCTAGAGTGGGATGACAGCAGAAGCTGTCATCGAGTGAGGCTCTGGAGTGAGTGTCAAAGGAGATGACTTGGCAATAAGGTGTCAAAGAGGATGACTTTACAATTGGTCTTTCGGCACGACACACGCAGAGACTCGCTTCGCTCTATAATTTAATCGTAACAATGAGTTCAAATCCAAAAACTCCGACATCAGAAGTGGGATTGGGCTCGCGTATGCTAACCGCGGACGAAAAATTTCGTGTTTTGTTGAAGCAACAAAATAAAAATTTTTTGAAGCTAGCAAAATCGTTGCAGGCAACTGTACGCGAGCCGCAAAATAATGGTGTTGTTGTGTTGCCGAAATTCAACTCGGATGTTCCTGGCGCTGATGCTACCCAATGGTGCGCTACGGTCGACATCGTCCTCGACGAAAAACCTCTGCAAGGTAGCTCTCTTATCTTGGCATTAAGCGAAGCCTTGAGCGGTAGTGCGTGCCAATGACTATCTCAAATATGCTATCCGGGAATAACATGGCAGGCGTTCAAGCAACTCTTCGTGCAGCGCTACGACAGTCCGGAGACTCCAGCCGCTACGTTCTTGAAATTGTTAAACAGTCGTCCAAAGGCTGATGAAGGTATTGCTGTATATGCAAGCCGCTTAGTGACGTCACTAGTTACAAAATGGCGTAGCATGGATAAAGAAGAGATAGCTGTGTCCGTAGTTCTTGGACATTTGGCAAACTTTGATCGACGCTTGCAAAGAACAGCGTACACGTCAAATGTGCACAACAGACGAGAGATGCAATCCGAACTACAAGTTTTACTTTGGATAAAAGCGACACAATTCCCTGGACGATGATTCTGTTGGTAAACGCTTCAAGACGTCTCAGGTACGATGCTATTCTTATGGTAAACTTGGACACAAGTCAAACGAGTGCAGAGCTAGCAAGGAGCAGGCTGAACCGATGGAGAAAAGAGAGAACCGCCCCGGCAAAGGACGAGATGAGAAGGACTACATAGTGTGTTATCGCTGTAAGGGGAACGGACACATCGCCACTAAGTGCCCTAAGAATACCTTAGAAGGAAGACCTGAATCGCGCCCGAGTAAGCGAGTTGACTTATGCATCGTAGACGAGCCGAAAACTAGTATGCAGCAACGAGGTGAGAGGTTCCAAGTTACATTCGATTCTGGCGCAAAGTGCTCCTTAATCAAGGAGGGGATAGCCAATAAGCTGATGGGCAAAAGAGTTAACCACGTCATCGCTCTAAGAGGCATTGGCAACGCCAGCATTTCGAGTACCATACAGATTGAAAGCGATGTTATTATTAATGAAAATAGCTTAAAAATTTTGTTTCATGTCGTACCAGATAACTGTTTAAAAAGCAATATTGTAATCGGCCGTGAAATATTGGCCCAGGGCTTTTCTGCATTAGTATCTTGTAGAGGCGTAGAGTTCATAAGAGATACAACGATTAACACGTGTTTGGTGACTGAAAATGATGTGAATTTTGATAAAATAGAAACGGAAATGAATGGACAATATAGAAATAAATTAGTACTGCTATTGAAAAAGTATTCAAAATGGTTTATAAAAGGAACTCCACTAACCCGTATAAGCACAGGCGAAATGTCAATAAGACTAGTTGAGCCAACTAAGACCATACAGATTTAGTCCGAGTGAGAGGGAAGTAGTTCGATCAAAAGTTCAGGAGTTAATACAGACCAAAGTTATTAGGCCCAGTAGTTCACCATACGCTAGTCCAGCATTGTTAGTAAAGAAGAAGAACGGTTCTGCAAGACTTTGTGTTGACTATAGAGAGCTAAATACGAACACTGTTGCTGACAAGTTTCCGCTTCCTCTTATTATGGATCAGATAGCAAGACTTCGTGGAGCCCGGTATTTTACCTGCTTAGATATGGCGAGCGGATATTACCAGGTCCCTATGCATCCCGACTCCATCGAGTACACTGCTTTTGTGACCCCAGACGGGCAATATGAGTTTTTGGTCATGCCATTCGGGTTAAAGAATGCCCCGTCAGTTTTTCAGAGGGCAGTAATGAAGGCTCTAGGTGAACTAGCATTTCAATACATCATCGTTTATATGGACGACATTTTAATAGTGGCCCCTACTGAAGAACTTGCGTTTGAAAGATTAAAAATTGTACTTGATGTACTCACAAAGGCCGGATTTTCATTTAACATCACAAAATGTTTTTTTATGAGGACCTCTATACAATATCTAGGCTTCGAGGTACAAGCGGGAGAGGTGCGACCAAATCCAAGTAAAATAGAAGCTCTGTGCGGATTACCGCCGCCCAAGTCGGTTACTACACTGCGACAATTTATCGGATTAGCTTCATATTTCCGACAATTTGTTCCTGGATTTTCACAGTTAATGAAACCACTATATTTTCTAACTTCGGACAATGCTAAATTTGACTGGAAAACAGAGCATGAGGAGATTCGTAAGAAAGTCATTGAAATTCTTACAAATAAGCCTGTTTTAGTTATTTTTGACCCTGAATACCCAATTGAACTGCATATCGATGCTAGTGCTATAGGCTACGGAGCCATACTTTTGCATAGGATTGAAAACAAGCCATACGTAGTAGAGTATTTTAGTAAAACCACTACTTTATGTGAGTCAAAATACACCTCTTACGAGCTGGAAACCTCGCCGTTGTCAATGCTGTTAAGCATCTTCGTCATTACTTGCTTGGCAGGCAGTTTGTAATATTCACAGATTGTAATTCCCTAAAATCATCAAGACAAAAAATCGAGTTGTTATCAAGAGTATATCGCTGGTGGGCGTTTCTACAATCATTTGATTTCGATATAGAATATAGAGAAGGAAAACGTATGGCGCATGTCGATTTTCTTTCTAGAAATCCACTCCCAACTAAAACAATCTTGATGCATAATAGAGTAGTCGAAAAGCGAATTCAATTGACAGAAATCTCTGAAAACTGGATTCTAGCAGAGCAGCGCCGAGACTCGGATATCGTAGATATTGTCACTAAGTTGGAAAATTATGACCTTCCTGAGGATTTAGCAAAGACATATGAATTGAGAGCAGGCGTTTTATACCGGAAAATTCAAAGAAATGCTAGAACTAGGTGCCTGCCGGTTATTCCACGAGCGTTTAGATGGTCTGTCATCAATCAGGTGCATGAATCAATTATGCACTTAGGTTGGGAGAAGACGCTTGACAAGGTGTATGATCACTATTGGTTTGACTGTATGTCAAAATATGTTCGAAAATTTGTGGACAATTGTATCACTTGCAGAGTAGCAAAATCGTCGTCAGGGAAAACTCAGATCGAGCTTCATCCCATTTTAAAAGTCAATATTCCTTGGCATACTGTCCACGTAGACATATCCGGAAAGTTGAGTGGAAAAAGTGATCGGAAAGAATATATTATTGTTCAGATTGACGCCTTTACAAAGTATGTTTACTTATATCATACGTTCAAGCTAGATGCGGATACATGCGTTAGTGCTTTGAAATCATCGATCTCTTTATTCGGGGTGCCAACTCGCCTTGTGGCCGATCAAGGTAGAAGCTTCACTGGAATTAAGTTCTCTGAGTTTTGTTCAACACAGAAAATAAAACTCCATCTAATCGCTACTGGTGCTAGTCGAGCCAACGGTCAGGTCGAACGAGTCATGAGCACTTTAAAAAATTTGTTAACCGCAGTTGAGACTAGTCATCGACCGGTCAGGATGCATTGGGTGAGGTACAATTGGCTCTATACTGTACAGTAAATCGAATAACAAAGTCGAGTCCTTAAGAACTCCTAATTGGCAAGATTGCTCGACCACTTGGTTTAACCCCTATAAATGAGTGTGAAGACGAAGTTGAGCTATCCAAAATAAGAAGGCAAGCTGAAAAGAACATGCAAAGTGCAGCAGTGTACGAGAAATTGCGTTTCGACAAAGGCAAAGCAAAAGCTCTTAAGTTCAGAGTTGGGGACTATGTTCTCCTTAAGAATAGTGAAAGGAACCAGACTAAATTGGACCCTAAGTTCAGAGGACCTTTTTTAGTGACAGAAGTTTTGGACGGAGATAGGTACACATTAAAATCTTTAAACAATAACAGACTTTACAAATATCCACACGAAAGCCTTAGAAAACTCCCAGATGGACAGGTACCCGAGCTGGATAGCGATACAGAAGCTGTTGAAAGAGACAGTAGAAGCTGTTGAAAGAGACAGTATAGAAGCTGTTGAAAGAGACAGTAGAACCTGTTGAAAGAGACAGTAGAGAAGCTGTTGAAAGAGACAGTATAGAAGCTGTCGAGATTAAAGTATCGAAGCTCAAGGTGGTACCTGGCCTGCAAGAATTCTCTTAATAGAAAGAAAGGGAACTTTTTTTTAATGATCGATTTTTTTTTTATAAAGAGTAGGCTACTACAAATAGAAAAACAAACACTATCAATTACAATAGAAATTGCTAAAAATTAAGAAATTGTTATTTTAAGAAAGAACGTGGTGGTAATCAAAATAAAAAAGATAAAAATATAACATGAGATATGTTCAATTGATTGCGTAATACAGTTACGATGTACTAGATTGATATTAACTATTTTGCTTACACGAGGACGTGTAATTTGTCAGAATGGCCGTGTCGGAGATGGCATAATTCATATTGCGCGGCCTACTTTGCTGGTAATAACTAGTATTGTGAGTCTTACTAGTGTTGGACAGAATTAACACTGCTAGAGTGGGATGACAGCAGAAGCTGTCATCGAGTGAGGCTCTGGAGTGAGTGTCAAAGGATGATGACTTGGCAATAAGGTGTCAAAGAGGATGACTTTACAATTGGTCTTTCGGCACGACACACGCAGAGACTCGCTTCGCTCTATAATTTAATCGTAACAATGAGTTCAAATCCAATAACTCCGACAAATTTATATTTTTATTTAAAATTTTTAGATTAAACTGAATTTTGTTCGTCACAAAATTGGATATCAGAAATTTTGGGTCTAGAAATTGCTTTCGTCACTAGACTTTTACCTTGTTTAGAGGTTTAATATATATCGATATATTTTGTTATTGATTTAATTATCACTCCCGACGGCAGTTTGCGCTAAAGCAGCTGAAAGCAGCACGCAGGGTGCCAAAGGCGACTAGCAATATTTACAGCTAATATGAAAAATTTGCTATTACTGTCCGATCAGATCGAGTTGTATACCGATCGAAAGGTTTAGTCCTAACTAAAAAAATACTAAAACTTTTTCTAACTCACCTGGGGTGTTAGTGGGAGGGGACAAATTTAAATGATTCTAGCTAATGGGGCTGTTGGGGACTTTTTAAAAATACGCGTCGATTGAAACCTTGAACACAATAAACCGAAAAATGGTTTAAAAGATAAATAAATTTGAAAAATTTAGTGGACTTCTCAAAATGAAATGAATAGTCAGTTTGTGTGCTTGTCTGTTTGCATTAAAGCGCTACAAAAGCTGAGATGTAATGATGGAGATTTATTCCTAATTGAAAATTTAGAAATGTTTGTTCTACTACTTTTTGAAAAAAACCGCTTTTTTGTTAGCGGGAAAACGCTATTTCCTGCTAAAATTGAAACGCCAACTGTTTCTAAAATATAGAAGCTACAGATATGTTCTATATATCATTGGAAGGGTGTGTTTGGGTTTTTGGGCGTTCCTTTAAACTCTCTTTCTAAAGTACTTAGGTAACATTTTAAAGTGAAGTAAGATTTTTAGACCCCGTACTTAAAAAAAGTACAGGGGTCCATTGGGTTTGTTTTAACGAATATGTGAGTAACAGGCAGAAGGAAGCGTAGCAGACCCTATAAAGTATATATTTTCTTGATCAGAATCAACAGCCGAGTCAACAGCATCAATGTCCGTCTGTCTGTCCGTCTGTATGAGCGCCTAGATCTCGGAGACTATTAGAGATAGAGACACCAAACTTGGTATGTAGGTTCCTCTATATTGCAAGCAGATCAAGTCTGTTTCAAAATTCGGCCACGCCTATATCGCCCTCAAATGGAAAAAATTTCATATCCAAATTATAAGAACAATTTAAAAGCTAGTGACACCAAATTTGGTATGTAGATTCCTCAATATTGCAGGCAGGTCAAGTTTGTTTCATTTTTTAATCGGACCACTATATCATACAGCGCCCATAGAAACAATCGTTCGAAAAACAAGTTTTAGTATAAAAAACTTTTTTGTTTAATGAGATAACTAAAGCAAACTGTTACAATAAGTATATGACTTGGTTTTATATATCCTGTCCAAAGTTTGTTCAAATCGGACCACTATATCATATAGTTGTCATAGGAACGGACATTGTAACCAATATTATACAATATGCATTCAACTTAACTAAATATTTTTTAATATTTTCCATTATTAGTGATTGCCATAGTAAGTACGGTGTCTCCGACATACTCGACTATGCTCGACTGTAGCACCGGCCTACTAGTCTAGCTTACAATTTGGCGATTTCTGACAAAACGACTCTAACGATTTTTATTAAATTTGAGTATGTTGCAGTTTTTTTTGTGGATAATATGTGAGGAATAAATATAACACAAATTCAGTCATAGCTCTGTCAAAATTAGTCAGATTTTCATCCGGAATATCATTCCGATCATTATTTGATCTCTTAATTAATTCTACCCGTTACTTAACTTAAATATGTATAAAAGTATTTTTTTAAGAATTTTTTTTTTAAGGAAAAAAGGATTTTGTTATTATTAATTTTTGTTTTTTTAAATTAGCAACTTCTTCATGTTTATAATTTTTCTAAATGTCAATCCCCTTGGTTAGCGATCTCCCTATACGGTAACCGGTGACTTGACACGCTCAACAACATACTACACTTGCATAAATGCATGGAGTATGCTCAATACGATTCGATAGATGCCAGTTCCATCATCATTGAAGATTCATCGGTACCATTTGGGTTGAGTCGAGTAGCGATTCAAGCCGAATGTCATATTTGCGTCGTCAGAGCCAGTTGAGAATTATTTGATGCATTTTTGTTGTCTAACAATATTAAAACTATTGCATACTCTAAGGAGCTAATTTTGCTTCAAGAGCTTCGGCACGTTAATACTGCTGTTCTACTTGTCCGATCTTGCTGCGATTTTATAGGATAATAGATAATAGCAACTTGCAACTCTAATACCCACAAAAACGTATTATCTTAAATACTGTGGGTGAGGTGGTTTTTTGCGATTTGCGAGGGCGGAGGGAGGCGTGATAAAAATGTAAGACAAACTTGACCTGCGTGGTGTGTAGAGAAATCTGCGAGCCAAATTTGGTTATTCTATCTCTTTTAGACTCTGAGATCCTTTTGTTTAAAAAAATTACTTTGAAAACATTAAATCGCCATAACTGCCGTTCTACTTGTCCGATCTTAATGCAATTCAGTGGGATAATAGATAATACTAATAGATAACGTTTATTTTCACAAAAAACGTATTATCATAAAAACTGTGGGTGTGGTGGTTTTTCGCGATTTTCGGGGGCGGAGGGGGGCGTGGCTTAATCTTGAAACAAACTTGATCTGCGTAAGGTATATAGAAATCTGTCTGTAAAATTTGGTTACGCTATCTCTAATAGTCTCTGAGATCCCTTTGTTCAAACAGACGAGCGAAAGGTTTTTCGCTATTTGCGGGGGCGGAGCGGGACGTAGCTTCAATTTGAAACAAACTTGATCTGCGTGGGGTATATAGAAGTCTGTGAGTGAAAGTTTGGTATCTCTATCTCTTATAGTCTCTGAGATCCTTTTGTTCATACGGACGGACGGACGGACAGACACACATGGCTATATCGACTCGGCTATTGATGCTGATCAAGAATATATATACTTTATAGTGTCGGAGATGCCTCCTTCTCCCTGTTACATACATTCCAACGAACACAATATACCCTTTTACTTATTTTTTAAGTAACGGGTATAATGAGTAGTTACTAAAATTGTGATGTAGTAAAAACTCAGGCATAACTCTGTTACGTCTCGGATTCTTTCTCTGGGGCAACGCTGGCTAGCTCGTCACCTCAGGGTAGGGTTTTTTTGTTGTTGATTCTTCAACAACTCAAAATGTCTAGAAATTCTCATCAACCTGAAAAGCCATGTATACGTGGATTATATGTGAGGAATAGGTATAACCCAAAGTCAGGCATAACTCTGTCAAAACTAGTTCGATTTGTACCCGGAATATCTTTCTGATCATCATTTGGTCTCCAAATTGATTTTTCAGCTGAAAATGAGTGGTTACTAAAAATTCTCATTAGCCTCAAATGCCATGTATAGATACGTGGATAATGTGTGAGAAATATGTATAACACAAACTCAGGCATAAATCTGTCAAAATTAAACCGATTTTCATCCAGAATATCAATCCGATCATTATATGGTCTCTTAATTAGTTCTTGTAGTAGTTAATAAAAATTATCATCAACCTCAAAATCCATGTATATACGTGGTTAATATGTGAGCAATTGATAAAACACATTAACTCTCTCTGTGTCCAGTCGTGTTTTTACTGTGCTCTTTGAAACTATTAGTTTTTGTGAATACTAACAACCAATTAATCATATATATGTGTGTAATTATGTTACCCATTTGATTGGTGTTTGATCTTTACATTTTTGATACTTTTGCAGTGTTTTATTTAATTAAAAGCATCAAATCTTATGTGTGTATCAATTTGTGCATATATGTTTGTTTTTGTTTCTTTTTTCATTTCTATCTACGTGGTCTGCTGCTAAGTACATTGTTTTTGTTCGTTCGTTAAGCCTTTTTCTCCGTTAACTAACTCACTTGTTGTTTGTGTTTACATTCTGCATTTTTGCGACGGATTGTAACCAAGTATTGTTTTTGTCGTTTTCTGTGATCTTGTTTTGCATTTGCATTGTTATGGTCGGCGCTGAGCTATCGATAGACAAACAGCTGTTGCTAGCGCCACCTATGGCATGTGGCGAAAACTAGCCAATCAGCGTCGACCACAACATAAAAGCTTTATGCTTTTTAATAGGAGGAATAAATGATAAATCTGGGAGAAGTAGGAATCAGGGATTGGACAGATAGGTAGGAGGTTAGGAAAATTGGAGAGGAAGTCAGTCTGGTTCGCGTGGTGGCTGCTGCAAGGCAGAATTTTCTTGAACGCGAAATTTGAATGTTCATTGAAGATAATAAATTAAGTGATTAACACCAACACGCACAATACGCAATCAGCCGCAGCAGCCAAAGACACCGCAACACATCACACAAACACCTCCACAACACGCAAGCAGCGCAGCGACAACCAGCGACACACAACACGGAGCACAACAGGCAGCAACACACACATTGAGACACGGGTACACACAGTCCAAACACAGGCAACCGGGAACACAGTGAGTCGTCCCTGCGGTAACTTGGCGCAGTCCCATGCACACATGCGCGCCAAGTGCCACAACAGTCCCGTTGTCACGTCCCACAGTCTGAAGTAGCCAATTATCAGGCGAGTGCGCAGCCGTCACTTGGCAGCCGACACCTGCGTCATCCTCCTTGCTCGCCTGCTCCATCCGCTGCTGCTTTGGCCAGACACCCACCGAAGAGCGTTGATTGATGTCCACTGCTGCAGATAGATTATAAATTGTATCAATATTGTTAATATATGTGCGCCCGTATATGCATATATGTACTTACTTTGAAATTGCCATTGTTGATGTCCCTCCCCCTCTGACCCACAAGAGCTCTTTTGGTTAGGGAAGGCCATATTACACAAAACATATAACATTTACAATTTAAACACACAATTATATTAGTTATACAACACACAAACATATTATATTTAATAACACTTAGATATTAACAATTACTTGTATATTTATTCACAATTACGCACTTTAGGGTATTCCGTGAATTTTGTTGGATGTTAAATGTTAAATAGTAAACACGAAGTATCGGATACAATTTAAATAATAAAATGTTAAAGATATTTATAATTAATAATATTAATTAAATTTTATAACGTTTCAATAAATGATTAATTAAATTTATTTATTTATGTGGTGAGGTTGGGTAAAGTTTGGAGTAGGGAGTCGGCACGAGCTATTATAAGCCGACTATAGGTTGGGAGGGCGATCGTTGAGGTGGATAACAACATCTGTTCACTTAATCCTTGCCAGCAGTTGGCCGTGAAGGTGTTATGAGACCAAAGTCTGAGTATTATTCCGGTTAGTAAAAATATAAATAGTTGTTACCCGACTCGCCAAGTATCGATGGTCGTACTCATCCCTGAGTATACCGATAGTTAGCCGGCAAATCGATATTTGGCTGCGATTGATAAGTCGGTTCATAACAAATGGCGCCCAACGGAAAAGGATGCATGGACGAAGGATTCCGCCTAAGCAGGCGGCCGAATTCAATATTAAAATTTCTTATATAGAAACTATCGTTGATCTTTGCCCAGTACACATCGGACAACCAGCTTCGATTGGACCGCGGGGAGGACCACAATGCCTCACCCGTCGCTGCCACTGTTGGGATGTCAGGTGTCGTGCCTGGGTGGAAGATAACGATGATGAGTAGTCAGGCCTAGGAGCTGGTCCCAGAATGGAACCCTTCATGTCCAATCTGCGTTGCCGTTCCTAGAGCTGATGAAGTCCAATCTGTTTGCTTTTAACGCTCAAAACAATTAGTAGGAAATGCTAGGGAAGATCAGTACTGTGGTCCACGTTTTGGATTTGCTTGCCATTACGCTTGTTGTCCAGTCTGGTCAGTGTCTAGTATCGCTACCGTTCCATAGACCAAATGAAGCCGACATGTTAGTAGGAGCCTGCTGGCAAGCGGCAGCAACGATTATTACCGACAAATACCCACACCCGCCCATATTCATCTCACCCAAATTGTTTAAGATATTCGATAGTTCGTATTTGATGTTTTTTGTTTATTTATTAGCCGCTTGAAATTAATACCCGATCGATTATTATAAAAATAATCGGTATCAATTACAGGGTATTTATTTTGATTTCGGGGCTGATGAATATCAGTAACATTTATTTTGGAAATATTTTCATATTTATTTATATAGGGTTTATTATATAGATATAGGTATGAATTAGGAATAAAATAATTTGTCTAGTTTGTTCTGTTATTTATTTAATTATGCATGTTGCATGTTTTAGGAGATATTTGAATAATTATCTACAATAAATAAATTTTATAACATATAAAAATGGTTAGGAGAAGGAACGTGTTGAAAGTCTATAAGCCCACAACAGATTTTCGAGGTTTGGCAGGAATGAGTCCCACGACGTCGACGCAGGTCTCCAATCACTCCGCGGATTTCGAGACGACGAGGCAGAGTCATGTGACCATGGTGTCTCCACAAGATGGAGTTGGATGCGCACGTCAGGAGTCCGGAACAAACCCGAAGCTGTGTTACTCCGAATGGCCAATTCAGGAAGAATCTCGTGGACACCAGGATAGCTCCAAGAAAATGTTGAGCTCCCGAGCGAGATCCGATCGGCGATCAATGTTGCATTGTTTCAGGCGCTGGAGACGGAACATGCAGTGATGTCAACGCAGGTCCATGCACACTTCCAGGAGTTCCAGGCGCAGATGCGCCAGGATATGCTGGAGTATATGAGGCAGATCCTGGAAACGGTGAGGATCATGTATCCAGGGACTGACACGACAGTGAAGCCACACACATTTCAGTCCACAGACACTGTGCTGATGGCTCCATCAACTGTGGCTTCGCATAAAGCAGGTGCTGAAACTGAAGAGGCCCCTCCCGCGAACGAAATAGAGGCGGAGTGCATCAAAGGAGCGATGGACGCCAGTGGACAGGAGGTACAGCAGGAAGCGCAAGCGAAGCTTGATCCGGAGTCATCACTACCATTAGTACCTGCCATCCTTGAAGCAGATCCGGATAGCTCCAGCAACGTTGAGGACGTCACGGCACTAGGTTCAAAAGTAGGAGCACCTGTCAAATTGCCGGTTCAACAGCTCAGAGAAGAGCAGGAGTGCGTCACGGACGAGTTCCTTGTATCCCGCACAGCCGAGTTCACGGAGTTACATTCGGATCCAGTGGAAGTTCGCAGCTGGGAACTCCCGCCTGATGGAAGCGCAGCAGAGGAGACATTTACAAAGGAATCAATTTCGAGTGTGAAGAGGCAAGCAGTAAACCAGTGGCCCTGGGCGAAGGGGAGTCCCGAATTCCACGTCCTGGTAGATGTTTGTTCCAAGGGTGGGTTTGGGACACACGTGAGGACCAAGAAGGTGGTCGATTGGCCAAATTGGCGGTATGATCTACTGGATCGATACCAAAGGGTAAAGCACCGCCTCCGGCAGTTCTATGGAGCTGATGCTCCGGGCCAAGATGGTGTTGCAGGGATAAGTCCGGTGGTGGAAGCCTTATATCGGCCGCGTGAAGGCGGCGGCAAGAAGCCGATGGAGTCAGGCTTGGAACCCTTGACACGGAGTGGTTCGTTTCCTCCACGAGAGATTCGTTGTTGGTCTAGAAGAAAGATTATTAGTTTCGAGTCGCAGGAGCTATCGGGAACGATACTTACAACTCACTCACGCCAGGAAGGACGAAGAAAAGATCTACGTCTAGTTTTGCCCGGCTAGCTCAGTCGGTAGAGCATGAGACTCTTAATCTCAGGGTGTGGGCGGCGGCCTACGTTCGCGCCTGGGACTCAGGATCTCCAGGATCTCCACATGCGTGCCAAGTGCCACAACAGTCCCGTTGTCACGTCCCACAGTCAGAAGCAGCCAATTATCAAGCGAGTGCGCAGCCGTCACTTGGCAGCCGACACCTGCGTCATCCTCCTTGCTCGCCTGCTCCATCCGCTGCTGCTTTGGCTAGACACCCACCGAAGAGCGTTGATTGATGTCCAATGCTGCAGATAGATAATAAATTGTATCAATATTGTTAATGCATATGTGCGCCCGTATATGCATATATGTACTTACTTTGAAATTGCCATTGTTGATGCCCCTCCCCCTCTGACCCACAAGAGCTCTTTTGGTTAGGGAAGGCCATATTACACAAAACATATAACATTTACAATTTAAACACACAATTATATTAGTTATACAACACACAAACATATTATATTTAATAACACTTAGATATTAACAATTACTTGTATATTTATTCACAATTACGCACTTTACATAATTTGTTCACTTTTAACTTAATTATTTTGCTCGCGCCACCAGCGAATAAGGGGCTGCCAGATTAGAACAATTAGTTGTTTGTTTACATTTTGTGTTAAGGGTATTCCGTGAATTTTGTTGTTTTATCAACCGATATATAAGAGCGTATATATTAATTGAAAGTTCTAAGACTTCTTTCGATTGTTCCAACTATCTGGTGGTGGTGCGCAGTAGATGTTATATTTTGAAATTTTTGATATTTGCACAAGTAGTTTATGATTGTATTCTTATATTCTGTTTCCATGTCCGTAATGAACACCTTCATTGGATTGTATATCAGTATAAAGACTCAAATATAGCTTTAGCGACAGTGTTTGCGCTCTTATTAGCAACTGGTATGATAACTCGATTTTTAGTTAAGTCACATATTAGCGTGACTGCATATTCATTCCCATTTTCAGATTTTGGTAGTGGACCAATAGTGTCCACTATCACTCTATCAAAAGCATTATAGGTGTATCAGTTATTGTAAATGGGGTCTTATTGTGCTTAGTTGTTTTTGTCTAGCGACGAAAGCAATTTCTAGCCCCAAAATTTCTGATATCCAATTTTGTGACGAACTAAATTCAGTTTAATCTAAAAATTTTAAATAAAAATATAAATTAATAAAAACAAAGCGAAGTATTGTGCACTGTAGCAAAAGGGTGCTTCTTTGTACATAAAAATTACTTTTTGCGCAGTGCCAAATGCCAATTTTCGCTTTAATTTTGCTTAAATTAAGTTGTTGAACGTATTTCATATTAAAAAAAATTTTTTCATTATTTATAACGAAAAACTATGAGGCTCCGCCCCTGCTCGCTTTGCTCACGTTGCTACAGTCGAGCATACTCTACTGTCGGAGGCCCCGTACTTACCATGAAAAAAAAAGTTTTCCATACTAAGACTTTGATTTCGCCTTATCGGTCCTATGACAGCTATATGATATAGTGGTTCTATTAAAACAAACTATGTTCAGGACATATAAGTCTAACTTAAATGCATATCACTGCGGACGGCAGTTCGCGTTAGTGACGAAAGCAGCACGTAGGGTGCGAAAGGCGACTAGCTATATATACAGCTAAGTTGGAAAATTTGCTACGACTGTCCGATCAGATCGAGTTATATACCGATCGAAAGGCTTAGTCCTAACTTACAAAATGGCATACTAGAACTTTTTCTAATTCACCTGGGTCATGAGATACGGGGGTGTAAGTGGGAGGGGAAAAATTTGTATGATCGCAGCTTGTGGAGCCGTTGGGGCTTTTTGGTAAAATTATTTATTTTTTAAAAATTTTTATCACTAATACGCGTCGATTGATACCTCGATGACCCAAATCCGTTAACTGGTTCAAAAGATAAATAAATTTGAAATTTTTAGTGGACTTTTCAAAATGAAATGGAAAGTTAGTTTCTTTGTTTGTCTGTTTGTCAGTTTGTATCAAAGCGCTAAAAAAGCTAAGGTGTAATGATGGGGATTTATTCCTCCTTGAAAATCTAGAAATGTTTGTTTTACGACTTTTTCAATTTCCCGCTAGTTTAGCGGCAAAACGCTAAATCCCGCTAAAATTGAAACTCCAACAGTTTCCAAGCCATAGAAACTACAGATCTGTTCTATATATCATTGGAAAGGTATGTTTGAGGGCTTTTATAAAACTTAAACCTTAAAACTTTTTCTAAAGTATTCAGGTAACATTTTACAGGTTATATTATGTTTTTAAGCTTACATTTTGGCGATTTTTGACAAAACGGCTCTAACGATTTCTGATAAATTTTATTATGTTGTAAAACGTACAATTTTGCGTTTTTTGGTATATGAAACATAAATTTTGGTTGAGGGGTTTGGAAGATATTACCTGTTAAGTGAATAAATACATTTTTCTATCGGTCGAAAATCATGCTTTAGTACGAAAAACTTTTTGGTTTAATGAGATATCTTAACGAAACTGATACAATATGCATTTAACTTGGTTTTATATATCCTGACCAAAGTTGGTTCAAATCGGACTACTATATCATATAGCTGTCATAGGACCGATCGGGTCAAAATAAGGTTTTAGTATGAACAACTTTTTTGTTTAGTGAGATATTTTAACCAAATTGATAGCATTTGCATTTAAATCAGTTTTAAAAATCCTGACCGAAGTTAGTTATTATCGGACGACTATATCATATAGCCAATCGGTCCAATATTAAGTCTTGGTATGAAAAAGTTTTTTGTTTTACGAGATATCGTAACCAAACTAATAGAATATGCATTTAAATAAGACTTATATATTCTGACCAAAGTTGGTTCTAATCGAACCACTATATCATATAGCTGTCATAGCACTGATCGGGCGAAATCCAAGTCTTAGTATGAACAACTTTATTTTTTTCATAGTAAGTACGGGGTCTCCTACAGTAGAGTATGCTCGGCTGTAGCAACGCGAGCAAAGCGAGCAGGGGGCGGAGCCCCCTAGTTTTTCTTTATAATTAAAGAACAATTTTTTTTAAAATATGAAATACGTTGAACAACTAAATTTATATATTTTACTATTTGCCTGCATTAATGATTAAGTTACAAAGTCAAAAGCAATTGCAAAAATTTCTGATATCCCACAAAAAAAACCTTTACACGAGGTAAAAGTCTAGTGACGAAAGCAATTTCTAGCCCCAAAATTTCTGATATCCAATTTTGTGACGAACAAAATTCAGTTTAATCTAAAAATTTTAAATAAAAATATAAATTAATAAAAAAAATAGCGAAAATTGGCATTCGGCACTGCGCAAAAAGTAATTTTTATGTACAAAGAAGCTCACCCTTTTTGCTCACAGTGCACAATGCCAATTTTCGTTATTTTTTTTATTAATTTATTTAAGTCTTACTTAATATTGAACCGATCGGTCCTATGACAGCTATATGATATAAGGGTCCGATTTGAACCAACTTTGGTCGGGATATATAAAAACAAGTTAAATGCATATTGTATTAGTTTGGTTAAGATTTCTCATAAAACAAAAAAAGTTTTTCACAGTCGAAATTGATTTTCACCCGATTGGTCCTATGACAGCTAAATGATATAGTGGTCCGATTTGAACCAACTTTGGTCTGAATATACAAAACCAAGTTAAATGCATATTGTATCAGTTTGGTTGAGATATCTTATAAAACCAAAAAAAAGTTTTTCGTACTAAAACGTGATTTTCGACCGATAGAAAAATGTATTTATTCACTTAACAGGAAATATCTTCCAATCCCCTCAACCAACATTTATGTTTCCTATGCAGAAAATCGCAAAACTGTGCGTATTAAAGCATATAACATAAACAAACATATAACATAAACCGTTTTGTCAGAAATCGCCAAAATGTAAGCATAAAAACACTATATCACCTGTAAAATTTTACTTGAGTACCTTAAAGAGGTACTCATAAGCCACACCTTTCCAATGATATATAGAACATATCTGTAGCTCATATGGTTTGGAAACTGTTGAGGTTTCAATTTTACCGGGACTTTGCGTTTTCCCGCTAAAAAAGCGGTTTTTTTAAAATGTCGTAGAACAAACATTTCTAGATTTTCAAAAAGGAATAAATCCCCATCATTACATCTAAGTTTTTTTAGCGCTTTGATACAAACAGGCAAACAGACAAACAGACAAACAGACAAACAAACAAACTGACTTTTTATTTCACATTAAAAATTTAAAATTTAGTTATCCTTTGAACCAGTTGTCGAATTTGGGTCATCGAGGTATCAATCGACGCAAATTAAAAAAAAAATAAGATATTTCACCAAAAAGCCCCAACAGCTCCATAAGCTGCGATCATATAAATTTTTTCCCTCGCACTTACACCCCCGTATCTCATGACTCAGGTGAATTAGAAAAAGTTTTAGTATGCCATTTTGTAAGTTAGGACTAAACCTTTCAGTCGTAGCAAATTTTCCAACTTAGCTATATATATTGTTAGTCGCCTTTCGCACCCTTCGTGATGCTTTCGTCACTACCGCGAGCTGCCGTCGCAGTGATTACCAGAACTATATGTTATTGGAAAATGAATCGGAATATTTAGATTATTGGGTCTGATTATAAGTAAATCTTCTGTCGGCTTGCAATCTAATTGGCTGTTGAATTTTTTAATAAAGTCTAGGCCTAATATTCCATCACATGTTATTGCGAATTGCAAGTCTACTATATGAAAACTGTGTGGAATAACGTATTTATCTGTTTATATCTCGATAAAGGCTTAAACCTTGGATTGTATAGCCCCGTGGTTTATCCCTTGAATATTAATTCTGTTATTAAAAAGACTAATATTTTCCCTGTTTCTACATGGTTAAGTGATACGAATATATTTAAGCTAAGATTGATAGTATGAACCTTGTTGTGTTTTACTGTTCTGTACCTAGGTTCGAGTTTCCCGAAGTATTTTGGATCACTCTTACATTGTTACGGTTGGTGTTGTTGTTATTATTGCTGTTGCTATTGTTTCTGTTGGAATTGGTAGAATTGTTTCTGGTATTGTTGCCACGTCCTCTATTGCTATTGTTGTAGTTCTGATTGCTGTTATTCCTATTCTGGCTATAATTATTTTTATAACGAGCATTTCCACTACCACGATAATTACCTCTATAGTTATTACCACGGTAGGCATTACCTCTTTTGGAAAACAATACTGTATTCATATTACCGGTAATTCTCGTGTACTTGTACGAATGTATGCGCTTATAGCTGCATCCATTGTGGAGCATGTTCCTGCTTCTCATGCTCAGTCTTTTTGATCATGACCTCAATTGCCTCTCTTGTGCTTAATTTGTCTGCAAGATCTGCTGGCATTCCTTCATCGCTAATTTGGCCTTCACATTTTGCGATGTCTCGCCGACATTTATTTATAACAGCAGCTAAAGTTAGCAGCTATACGTATAATGTTGTGCCTACTATTATTGATTTAATCGCTTCAATGACAATTTCTTTGTATGGTCCCATTGTCAGGTCGACCAACTTTATTGCTGTGATAAATCTATTAAGATGGATTTTCTTTCTATCGAACTCAGGCACTGCTGTTGTAATTTCTTTTATATACGCCCTTTGGGGGCTGAAGTATCTGCCATAATGACGGGCTTCTGTTCAATGACGCTTGAGTTTGAATCTGACTCTAAAAACTCTTCTTATATTAACTCGTGTAGAGTTATTACTGCGGGAATTTTAAGATCATGTAAATCTTTTTTTTTTACCTCGTTATCAGTGTCACTAGTTGATTCCAATTCTTCTTGTAGATCTATATCTCTTGGTGTTGATTCTGGTTCTTTACCGGTTTCAACTGTCGAAAGGGTATTTAGGATAGATGGTTTTGATATATCCAAATTGTACATTTCTTTCACAGAAATAAGATTTGATCTGAGTCTAATTAAGAATTTCGATACATTTGCCCAGTGTGTCTAGTTTAATTTGTGGCTATGTTTATGTATTAGTGTGCGCACCTGATTAAAACATGCTACCAGTATTGTTGCGTGTTTATTTAATGTCATTTCTTGAATATTCCTATTTTGTGCTAGGCATTTATATGATCTATCAAAAGTATCTCTAATTTCTTTTAATTTTGCACTAATATACTTTTCTATTAGCAAGTAGTTGTATTATTACACATTGCATTATGCGAAAATATATATTTATATATATATATATTTTTTGTATATTGTTTATATTGTGTATTGTATTGAGTCAAGGCTTATATGTAGATTTTATCCAGGTCGTTTGCCTGACCTTGACATTTTCTCCTTAGGCATTTGTTAAGTATTTTAAAAGTTTGAAATACATACTGGCTGACATCAATATTACAATGATAATTAATAGTGTGCTTATAAGGCTAAAATCTAACGTTTTTCTTTTTAGTTTGTGTAAATCGTTTAATATTGTTAAATTTGATTTCTGTTTGTTTTACTATTTATAGTTTTTCTACCTAGTGTTTCGAATGGCCCTACGGGCCAAACGTCATGCCAGTCGACTTAATTGTCGTCGAGCATTACAATTCTTAGTATTTAGTTATAATTTTTTAATATACTATGTTGGGCGCTCTTGGCAGCGCTGTCGGTCATCTCATTACTGCGTGCTGTAACTGCTACTCCCTCGTTGGCATAAGCGGCGGTCTGCCTCTCATGCGTTGTTTTAGTCGCTTTGTGTTCCCTCGTAGGCATAAGCGGCGGTCTGCCTCTCATGTGTTGTTTGGTTGCGGTGGTGCTTCGTTTGACACGCAGATGCCCTTGCAGTGGGGGCTTAAGATGGGACCCTTACAATCTGGTAGGCATCGGCGTGGGCCGGCTGGAATCGGTGGTTGACGATGATTTCTTGTTAGTTTTATTTGATCAATATTTTCTGAGGGACAGGGCGCGCTCTTTGACTTTAACAACGACTCGAGATGTTCGTTATTAAGCTCGACTGCAGTGTCCCATGAAGGGAGGTTTTCATATTAATACAGGAGTTTTACTATTTCAGACATTCTACGTCTGATTCGCTCCTTAATGCCATTGCGTCAGGGCTTATTACACCAGGCAACATCCAAAAACAGGCAGAAGGAGGGGTGGCAGACCCCTTAAAGTATATATATTCTTGATCAGGCCCTGTCCTTCTGTTTGAACGCGTCGATCTCAGAGACCTTAAGAGCTAGAAACTTCAAATTTTTTATGTAGGTTCCTGGATACCATACGCAGGTCAAGTTTGTTTCCAATTTTGGATGCCACGCCCCTTCATTCACAAATGGCACAAAGTGATTTACAGGCGCAATTTTTAAGATATCACTCCTTATCTGAACAATCAGGTGGGAAGTAAGTCAATTAAACGACCCTGAAAATTTCAAAGCGATTGACCCATAAATGGAGAAGATATTTTGGAAATACATTTAATTCAATAATTCAATAATTACATTTGCATGGCAAGTTGAACGTGCGAGGCGCGCACAATGCCAGTACAAAATAGTACCCATTTTTTTTGGGTAACGAGTAGGAATCGATCGATAAGCAAAAGTATTATCGATATCATGTAATGAAATTGTTGATGTACAATTTGTGTATATACAAATATACAATTTGATTAAAATATAATTGTGTTAATATATAAATATGTATTTTTGCATGGCAAAATTGCTTATGATGTCACAATTTTCAATATTGTCAGGCAGAAGCTGATAGCTATGCATGAAATTGCATGAGAGAAAAAGCGATCATTTTGCAGCACTACTTTTGCATCTTTGCCAAGCACTGAAAGCTGCAAAACAATAATTTTAATTACTTATATTTTCGATTTCTTACACATATATATAATAAGTATCTGCTTATTATCATTGTAAAAAAAAAAAACTTTACATTTTCTGCTTTAATAATCTCATAAAATTAGACATTGTCCTTTATTTCAAATTTCGCGCGCACTGCAGCAGCCTTTGGCAGGCTCGAATGTGTTGCGTGAGAGGGAGAGAGTGAGAGAGGAAATTAGGTGCTGCCAGAATGCAGGCTGAGCAAAGTTGTAGTTTGTGGCTACTCTTGACACACGCTACATTGATTGCAAGCGATTACGATTACGACTTGCGATTTACCAATTCATCAATTTCTAATTCATTTTAAATACGTTTAATATAATACCGAGTGATATAGTAGTTCAGTGGAGCATGAAAAACGTAGTCTGCAGTGATAAACACAGTGATTTAAGAAAGCCGAAATTTGTTGTTATTACTTTTTTCAGAGGTGCGCCCACATTTCTCATCATTACTCGAGAATACCAAAACTGATTTTCAAAATTTTTATTTATAATTCTATATATCTATAATTTATTAATTCAAAGTTTAAGATTAAGTCTGCAGTGATAAAAACAGTGATTTAAGAAACACGAAAGTTGTTCATAGTTTCGCGTGTGTAATTTTTATACCCTGAGCCCATATAAAAGAGTACATGGTTTCAGGGTATCCTACTGTCGAGCGTGCTCGAATGTAGCCGCACCTCACTGCGAGCGAAGCGAGCAGGCGGCGGAGCCTCCTTGTTGTTATTACTTTTTTCAGAGGTTCGCCCACATTTCTCATCATTACTCGAGAATGCCAAAACCGATTTTCAAAATTTTTACTTATAATACTATATATATCTATAATTCATTAAATTTTATTTTCTATATTATTTGCATAGCTCCATTTATTACACGTCGTTTAAAATATGATTCATTAAAATCTATGAAGAGACGGCTAAGTAAAAGGCATATAAACAATGATTCAAGTTTTACGCAAAGGTTGATTTTCGACTGATCGGTCCCATGGAAGCTATATGTTAAAGTGGTCCGATTCTAACCGAATTAAAAAAGACTGTATAAGTTATAACGAGGTTTACTATTTGTTACTATTTGTTTACTATTTGTTACTATTTTACTATTTGGTACAGGCTGCTAATAGTATGATATAGTGGTCCGATTTCTTCTAAATCTGCTTAAAACTTGATTCTCTACCGATCGGCCATATGGAAGCTACAAGATAAAGTGGACCGACTTAAACCAATTTCGGTAAGGATGCATACGACCAATTTATATGCATATTCTAGCAGTTTAGTTGAGATACCTTAAAAAAAAAAAATTTCGTAATCAAAATTTTCATACACGTATAAATTAATGTTTAAATAATAAGTCCTCGCGGATTTTCTTTATGAGACTTTTATTTTGATAATTTTGTTATTTTTGTATTACAAAGTTGATTAACGTTATGTGGTTTATAGAACACTAGACCGATATGCCGTAGTGAGCGAGTTACTTGCCTCAGTGAAAGCTGAATTAAAAACTAAATTTACAAAAGGTTGATCAAAATTACTTAAGCTATTGTGTGTTTCACAACGGCCGCTAGAATGCTTAGCTTGCGCCTCGTGCGCTGCCGTTGTGCAAGAACATCCGGCCCAGAGCTATGTCAGCATCTGTGGCTGGTGTTATATTGCATTTTGCTGACCCCTGTTAGCTCGTAGGAACATCCGGCCCAGTGCTATATCAGCATCTGGAGCTGGTGTCGTTGGCCTCTGTTAACTGCTCCCCTTTTAAGTTAAGGCCGCCCTTGGCCGCTCCTATCTCGGCGATCACCTTCTTAATCTCCTTGGCTGATGCCATGTTTTTGGTGAACCAACGGTAGATGACTCCGATGCATATTATGGTGCAACACGCAGCACCCAACAAGAAGGCTATTACCACGCTGTCGACGCTTCCAATTTCGTCCTTGACTTCCTTGATGATCTCCAGGTTACGTTCATTCAAGCGATGAAGGTAAGGGAGACTCAGTACGTCTTGGTGGCCGGTGACGTTCAGAAGGGGATATGCCGCGATGCCGGGGAACTTACTCTGGACATTGTTGCGATTCAAGTACTTAGTCTCGTTGATTAGAGCCCAATTATTGAACGTGATTAAATTTGTTCCGTGAACCCAAGTCAAGTACCGTTGTCTGTGCAAACTTTAGCAGGCCGGTTATTGATGATCAAAATTCCGTCATCGACCCATTTGATCGGGTCTAAGTGACTCGGCTGTATTTGGCAGTTTGCCATGCCACCAGCATGCAGCTCTCTGGCACAAGAGTTGGTCGGTGAAAGTTGACAAAAAGTTCCTCCCGGCGTGGAAGTGCAATTCTTAAGGGCGAGCACTTGATCTCCGCACTCAGCTATAATGTTGTCGTCGATTTGTAGCACAGCATTCTCATGTGCAACTGGATACAGCATCACCTTTCTGCAAGCCATTTTGATTTTCGGAACTTAATGATAAAGTGAAGGGCATTAACAGATTGTAATACTTTCACGGACGCAACGGACATAAGGTCAGCTATTGAAGTTCCTGTGGGTTCATCGATCCAAACAGATTTCAAATCTGCGTGATCTAATATATTTGGGCTTATGATATTAATTTTTGCAAGGGTAACAGCGAGCATCAATTTCTGCATTTCCATCAGCAACATTCTATTCCGAGCTAAAAGAGTCTCGTATAAATGCCCGGAATCTATCTGATTCTTTTTTGCAGCTTTTAGTAATGTGTTGACACTTGTAGTGAGTTGGTTAATATGTTCTTGAACTTTTGTGTTGATAGCTACCTGTCTGTTGTTAGAGTTCACTAACTGTAACTCAGTAAATTTGATCTTCTCGAAGTCACTGGCGTCAGGTGTTCCCGCAACTACTTTGAGGGCTGTGCCCAAGAAATCTAATCGTCTTGCCACCCTGTGGTGCACGCCAAGAGCTTCTAACAGATCCCTGAGGTGGGACGCATCTACGCTTAGAAGCTTTCTCATGCGTGACTGCGGAAAACTTTTGCATAGCTCCATTGTTTCGTTTACCATTCTCTCGTACTCAGAGATGTTATCTGTGTGCCTGACGAAATTGAATTACCCCCAGACCAGAACTTGACCCTCAACAATGGGAATATACTTGGCGTGTGAGTAATTAGTCACACGCGCTACCGCACTTGCAAAAAATAGAAATAGCAGAAACCCGAATTTGCGGAAGACAGACAAAACGGACCAAACTATTACTACGTGTCTTTCTAAAGGTAATGCCAAGTGGCGTAAATAATAAAAAATTCAAGATGCGTAGAATCAGTGTTTTATTTCAGCTCTCGCCCTACTTAAGGTTGTCCTTGTGGACCACCCTCCCTCTAATGAGAACGGTCGTGCCAAGGTCTGCCTCTACGATCCGTTCTTCACATAAGGGCGTGAGTTTATTGCCAAGCCTGCGGTTTCTTTTCACTAGGACTTTTTTGCCTACTTCAAAGACTCTATTCTGTCGCTGGTCGTTCAGCCTAGCCCAAAGCGCATCTTGTGCACTCTTTAACTTTGCTGATATTTCCCCTTGAGGTTCGCCTGGCGGCACATGGAGGGCATCAACAGGTTGTTGATGACCGAATGTATTGTCTTGTTATACTCAATCGTGGCTAGCAAAATGACTTCGACTGAGTCGCTGATGTTTCTCTCCAGCTTGAGGCAACGTGCAAGCTCGGCTAGAGTGCTATGGAAGCGCTCGACTTGGCCATTGGAGGTGTTATGCAGCGGCGGCGCATTAACAATATGGACTCCGTAGTTGTTTAACAACAGGGTCTTTACCGTTTGAGAATTCATCGAAGGCTCGTTGTCGCAATAAATTGTTCTGGCTCGTGGAAAGAAATTCATGAGCTGCAGTAGTGGGTTTTTTAAGTCCTCGATAGTGCGCGACTGAATTGGTTGTACGACTGCAAATTTAGAAAACTTATCAACACAGGTCAAAAAAAATTTTTTTTCCGTGGAAAAAATATCAATGTGTAGAAATTCCCCAGGAGTCTCAGGGATCGGGGTTTCTCCGAGCTCCTGTCTTATCGGGTGGCTATCGTATTTGGCTGCTGAGCAGATTCTACAACTTTCTGCAATTTCCTTAGCCAACTTCGCCATTTAAGGGAAATAGTATTCTGATAACACTTGCTTAACATTTTCTTGAGCTGCCCTGTGCGCTCTATTATGTTCGGCAACGAGAATTTCTCTCCTCTCGTCTACGTTGAAGACATCTGCAACTCGGTTTTTGCAGTCCCAGAACTTTGTGCCTGGAAACATGCGAACTAAGCCATCCTGCACCTGTGCTAGTGTGTGCAGGTTGCAATAGAGGGCATTAACTGCATTTGGATTAATCAAGTCAATGAGTTCATCTAGAAGGGATGTGCGATCAGTGAAGCCCACTTCATGACGCCTCTTGTCCTTGAATAGAATGAAGTTGCGTTTGGTGGGGACGCGTGCCTCTTCAATGACAGTTTGATTTTGGAAACAATTAAGTGGCTTTTCGGTTGACTCAATTGTATAGGTCAAGGACAGCTCGCTGTGGACTGTGGCCGCGCAGGAATCAGTATTCAGCTCGTCAAGAGCGTTGAGCTGTTGTCGCGATAGCGCATCAGAACTAAATTCTCCTTGCCTGGCTTAATATATAAAATAATCGCGCATTCGTTTCCTCAATGCGCGCCTTCCATATTTTAATTTTGGCATTCGGGTTTGACTCAGAAACGGCAAAAGTTAATGGTTGGTGGTCCGTGAAAATGTTAATGTCTTTTACCCCATATAGGTAGTGACGTAGCTTGCTAAGGGCCCAAACTATAGCCAAAAGTTCCCGCTCGTTGGTGGCGTAGTTCACCTCCGGGGGCTTCAATTTTCAAGAAATCATTGAGATGGGGCGACCCTCTTGAGAAAGCACCGCCCCTATGCCGTAAGCTAAAGCGTCCGTCGTTAGATCAAATGGCTTCTTAAAGTCAGGGTATCTGAGCATGACGTTTTCTGATGACAAAATGTTGCGTAGCTTTTGGAATGCGTGACGCTGAAGCTCAGAGAATTCTACCGGGATGTTTCGCGATCTATGTTTACTTACTGACCCATTCTCGCCCTTTAGAAGATCAGAAATGGGTTTTGCTATTGAGGCAAAGTCTTTGATGAAACACCTATAGTAACTAGCCAGTCCTAAAAATGATCTAATCTCGAATATATTTTTTGGTTCTGGGAACTCCTGAATCGCTTTGACTTTTTCAGGGTCCGTTGTAGCCCCATTACTGGTTACCACGAAACCAAGAAAACCTACGCTTTTCTTAAAAAAAACTCGATTTTTCCTTGGAGATTCTCATATTTGCCTCGTACAGGCTCTTTAAGACCCACTCTACATGTTGGATATGAGAATTTTCGTCTTTTGAGAAGACGATGACATCGTCAACATAGACATAGCAAGATTTGCCAATTTGCTCACGAAGTATGTCATCAACAGTTCTTTGGAAGATGCTGGCCGCATTCTTCAACCCAAAGGGAAGTCGACAAAATTCGTACTTCCCCCCGTTAACTGCGAAGGCTGTTTTTTCACGGTCACGCTCTGCTAGCGTGATCCGGTGATAGCCGGACTTTAGGTCCAATGTCGAAAAGTATTTAGCTTTGCCAAGATTCCCCAAAATCATTGGAATGTTAGGCATAGGGTATCTGTCTGCGATGGTTTTCTCGTTAAGTTTGCGAAAATCCATTACGAGGCGCATATTCTTGTTACCAAACTCGTCCGTCCCCTTCTTGTCCACCACCCAAATGGGGTTGTTGTAGGGGGAAACAGATGTTTTAATGATACCGTTCTTAAGAAGGCTTTGAATCTCTTTATTAACGAATTCCGCTGCTCCCATGGGATAGGGGTACAGTCGGACATAGTGGCCACCACTGATATGTTATAGGGAAGTGCTTCTTCCGGATCCGCGAAGGCCTTATGTTTGCTTTTTAGCATCTTAAGGAATGCATCTTTTACAGCATCGGGCACGTCGGCGCAGTCAACATTGGACTGTGGACGCACCTGTGGAACTCGATTTGTTTAGTTTCTATGCCACATTTGAGCTGGCCAGAAGAAAGACAAAGCGACACTCCTGCTTACGTGAGCAAGTCGAGCCGCACAATTCCATCAAATGTGGATAGGTCCGGGAGTAAAAAAAATGTGGCAGTTTTGCCGAACAGAGATATAAGGCACTTATGAGTAATCTTCGTGGTGCCGTGTATAGAATGGGTAGAGAAGGAAGAATTTACTGGGCACACACCTTTTAGATTTTTATGTGGTCTGATATAATTCTTGGAAGCGCCCGTGTCGATAAGTAATCTCATTTGGGTCCCTGCTATTCTCCTACTGATGTAGGGCAGCAGGGAGCTTCCCCTAAAAAATTGAGAGTGTCTGAGTCATACCCGCTACCATTGTCGTCGGCAATTTGCTGTTCTGCTGCTGCTGCAGAGCTAGCATACGAACCTGAATCTTGATCAGACTCGTGAGCCGTA
Organism: Drosophila innubila; assembly: GCF_004354385.1. Classification (NCBI taxonomy): domain Eukaryota; kingdom Metazoa; phylum Arthropoda; class Insecta; order Diptera; family Drosophilidae; genus Drosophila; species Drosophila innubila. The sequence goes on from NW_022995373.1 coordinate 2,962,104, forward strand.
TGATTGACTCTCTGCCTCCTCTGTCCGCTTAAACGTCCAGACGTGGCCGTTCTTTTGTAGGCTTGAGGAGCGTTAGAGTTAACGTAGGCTGGTGCCTGCGATGGTTGTAAAATTTTTGACACGGACGGATCGACGTCCATTGGTTCCTGTGACCCTCCACCTTTGTTCCACCTGCCACTCTGTTGCTCAAATTGACCTTGTTCCTGTTTCTGTTGTTTAGTGAAGTGCGGATTTTTGGAACCGCTGGGTTGCGGATCCCCCTGCTGTTGAGCCCTATCTTGCTGACGGACCTGCAGCCTCGGGGTCACTTTTCGTTCCCTATCTTCTTGCCCCTTAGTAAAGTTAGCGGCAAAGGCGTACCTCTCATGGTTTGCCTCCACCTCTTGCGCTAAAGCTAGGGCCGACGGTAAGTCCTTAGGCTTTGCCGCGAACAGGACATCCGTCAGGCTACGCTTTAGGCCCGACACAAAAACACACAACGCATCATCTCTGAACTTCGTACAGAGCCCTTGTGCCATGTTTGGTTCATAGGACATGTTTACCATATTGGTGAGAGCTTTTTCTCAACCTCGTCATAGTATTGTAATGAGCCATGTCTTAGGGTGCTCATCTCTTGCTCTATGACGTGAATGCCTCTCTTATCCCTGTATGTGAAATCGAGACGGTTTATTATGGCATCAAAATTCATTACTGCCGAACTGACCCAAAACGCCGTCAGCTGCCCCTCTAATTTTGCTCTTTATAATAATGACCGCCTGGTAGTGGCTTGAGCTGCCGTCGTATGGCTTGTAAATTTTATATGCCGCTATCGCAGCTTGTCTCCAAGAGGCGTACGTCTCTGGAGCCCCCGTAAATTCTGGTAAGCATTTAACGGCGTCCAATGGTTCATTACATTGGACGTCGTTTCTGATTTCCACCGGCTCAAATGCCTTCACCGGCGGTGTTTCTATACTACTGGCAGGTATTCTGCCTGCCAATTCTTGTAACCGAGCGTTTAAGGAAGCCCTTAGTTCAGCATCTCTTTGCTTCAATGCTGCGCTCTGTGCTTCTAAGGCGGAGGCCACTGCGGCATGCACCAAAGCCTTAAGCTGCTCAGGCTCCATTCCCATTTTACACCTGTTGTCAGCGATTTCTTGCGGGACGGGTGCCCTATCTAAGGTGGTTGAGTCGTCTGACTCAGATCCCCTCGCAGAGCGGTCTCTGTACCTGAGAAACGAGCTGTTCATGGACTATACTGTCAACAATAATAACAACACAATTTCAATGGCAAATCAACAACAGTAAATTAAATGAATGCTGACAGAGGAGACTTATTGAAAATTGCTGATGGATGCAAAATTTTACTACTCAAAGTTAGTTGGTTAGTTTACTACTCAATTATTGCAATTTTTTATATTTCTCACTTATGTATTTTTGGATTTTATTTTAAAATTAATCACGCAAATTGAAAAAAGTTTGTGCCAAATGATAGCCCACTTACATTTTATTTGATCCTACAAGGGTTGTAGTTCTATGTCTAAAACTACTGCTTCCCACGCTGCAGTCGCGAATGCTTTTTTATGATCCCTCGCTGAAGTCTATGGGTGTTGGTTTGCTTCGCTGCCCCAACCGGCTTGCGCGCTGGTTAGGTTTCAAGTCGCTGCCCGAAGAGCTCCAGCGGCTTCGGTGTATCAAATGGCTTTTAATTGGGCTTGTGCCGCTGACGTTAATTGATGTAGGTCAGGCACAGCTTTTATTGTTTGCACTGGTAGGTTGGGTATTGTTATTATGTTACACAGCGCGAAGTATCTTGTACTGGTGGATTAGTTCTTTACACTGCACAGCACAAAATAATTATAACACAAAATGGTCCGCAAAACGTTGGGCGTCAATTAATAAATAATAAGTCCTCGCGGATTTTCTTTATGAGGCTTTTATTTCGATAATTTTGTTATTTTTGTATTACAAAGTTGATTAACGTTATGTGGTTTATAGAACACTAGACCGATATGCCGTAGTGAGCGAGTTACTTCACGCGTGAAATCGCTGGGCCGATGTGCCTCAGTAAAAGCTGAATTAAAAACTAAATTTACAAAAGGTTGATCAAAATTACTTAAGCTATTGTGTGCTTTTCACAACGGCCGCTAGAATGCTTAGCTTGCGCCTCATGCGCTGCCGTTGTGCAACATCCGCCCAGAGCTATGTCAGCATCTGTGGCTGGTGTTATATTGCATTTCTGACACCTGTTAGCTCGTAGGAACATCCGGCCCAGTGCTATATCAGCATCTGGAGCTGGTGTCGCTGGCCTCTGTTAACTTATACATGCCTTTTGAGGTTGATAAGACATTTTAAGTTACTACTCATTTTCAGCTAAAGAATCAATTTGAAGACCAAATAAAGATCGGAATGATATTCCGGATGAAAATCGGACTAAGTTTGACAGAGTTATGACTGAGCTTGTGTTACACCTATTTCTCACATATTATCCCCGTATAGCTCTATACATGGCTTTTGAGGTTGATGAGACATTTTAAATAACTACTCATTTTCAGCTAAAGGATCAATTAAGAGACCAAATAATGATCGGAATGATAATCCGTTTGGAAATCGGAGTAATTTTGACAGAGCTATGCCTAAATTTGTGTTATCCCTATTCCTCACATATTATCCATGTTTAGCTCTATACACGACTTTGATATTGGTGAGACATTTTTAGTAACTACTCATTTTCAGCTAAAGAATCAATTTAGAGACCAAATGATGATCGGAATGATATTCTGGATGAAAATCTGACTAATTTTGGCGTACGCCAACTCGAGTTTTAGTGACAGGTATCACTTCAGTGAAATCTGACACTACACGAGGATGCAACACTCTTCATCCCTCTCTTTAGTCCCGTACTTCGGACTATCATTTGGTTGTCAATGCACATGTACTTGGCAAAATCATGGCATCTCTGGAAAGGCAAAGTCTGGTGCTCGCCAAATGGAAATCGAACACCAAATGCTTACCAACTGAAACTAAAAATTCTCAATCGTCCCCATTAAAGGTCCTTGGTCTTAATAGGGTATCCAGGAGAAGATACCCTATCCTAAAATTTGGATTTAACACTTTGGTTTTTGTTTGGTTTTGATTTCGACACGTCTGGTCAAAGTCATGTATATTTTAAGAATAATTCTTACATTAATTTAGATAAGGCTGCGCGTTGCTGCGCCGGCGAAGCCGCCAGCAGAGCAGCAGAATACATAGAATATATATATGTGTATTTATGTAAATCAACGGAAACGTTGCTGAGGGGCAGAATAGTAACACATGTATATGGTCAGAGTCTGGCAGTTATGCTGACTAGTTTCTGGCCGTTGCCCGCTACATTCAAGTGGTGGAATGGTCCCTCTTGGCTTCGAGACAATGATCAACTTCAGGAAAAGATGAAAAACTCACAAATCTGCTTATCCGTTTCAGACAAGCGCATTCAATGTGAGGTTAAGACCAATCGTCTGACCACTTTGGTTGAAGCCACTGCATTCAACTTACTTAAGGATCTCACGGAACGGTTTTCGTCATGGCTGAAGCCTCTCCACATTCTCGCCTATGTTTTACGTTTCGTCAAACGCGTAAAGAACCTATCACGTTACAGCAACTCCACACTTCTCTCATTTAAAGAAATCTGAGACGAGTCAGATGCGTACGTTGCTGGCGCCCATTATGCTACATGTCTGACACAAAAGTCAATTATCTGCCTCCAGGCCATTTTTTGATTGGGGGACCCTTTACAACCATACCCGAGGACGACTTGTCCCATATTCCCGTTGGTCGATTGGACTACTGGCAGAGCATCCAGTCTATGTATCAGGGATTCTGGAAACAATGGCATCAGGAGTATTTTACTACCCGTCAGCAGCATCCAAAGTGGACTGCTATCACACCTTATATATGTACTGGAGACATCGTAATCGTAATGGAGTTAATCACGCCTCCAGCTTCTTGGCGCATCGCATGTGTCACCAAGGCCTTTCCTGGGAAGGACGAGCTCGTCAAATCTGTCAAGCCCAAGACAGGAGAGTTAATTCGGCCTATCACCAAGGTTGCCGTCTTGGCTCGTTCAGAAACTGTGTTTCAGGGCGGGACGGCATGTTGAGGAATCGAATCATAGAAAGCTGGTCAAACAGTTAAGATTTCATAGAAGGCTACACAGTTCTAAACTAACATCGATTCGTGCAACATCGGTCTAAAATATAATCTAAAATAAACAGCCCACTGAAATTCAATTTAACTTGTTGTTGATTATTCAACAACTCAAAGTGTCTTATCAACCTCAAAAGCCATGTATACGTCGATAATATGTGCGAAATAGATATAACACAAACTCAGGCATAACTCTGTCAAAACTAGTTCGATTTGTACCCGGAATATCTTTCTGATCATCATTTGGTCTCCAAATTAATTCTTTATCTGAAAATGAGTGGTTACTAAAAATTCTCATTAGCCTCAAATGCCATGTATAGATGCGTGGATAATATGTGAGAAATATGTTTAACACAAACTAAGGCATAACTTTGTCAAAATTAAACCGATTTTCATCCGGAATTTCATTCTGATCATTATTAGGTCTCTAAATTGATTCTTAAGCTGAAAATTAGTAGTTACTAAAAATTCTCATCAACCTGAAAAGCCATGTATACGTGGATTATATGTGAGGAATAGGTATAACCCAAACTCAGGCATAACTCTGTCAAAATTAAACCGATTTTCATCCGGAATTTCATTCTGATCATTATTAGGTCTCTAAATTGATTCCTTAGCTGAAAATGAGTAGTTACTAAAAATGTGACATCAACTTCAAAAGCCGTGTATAATATGGTGGATAATATGTGATTCATAGGTATAACACAAACTCAGGCATAGCTCTGTCAAAATTATACCAATTTTCATCCAGAATATCAATCCGATCATTATATGGTCTCTTAATTAGTTCTTGTAGTAGTTAATAAAAATTATCATCAGCCTCAAAATCCATGTATATACGTGGTTAATATGTGAGCAATTGATAAAACACATTAACTCTCTCTGTGTCCAGTCGTGTTTTTACTGTGCTCTTTGAAACTATTAGTTTTTGTGAATACTAACAACCAATTAATCATATATATGTGTGTAATTATGTTACCCATTTGATTGGTGTTTGATCTTTACATTTTTGATACTTTTGCAGTGTTTTATTTAATTAAAAGCATCAAATCTTATGGGTGTATCAATTTGTGCATATATATTTGTTTTTGTTTCTTTTTTCCTTTCTCTCTACTTGGTCTGCTGCTAAGTACATTGTTTTTGTTCGTTCGTTAAGCCTATTTCTCCGTTAGCTAACTCTCTTACTTTCTCATTGTGTTGTTTGTGTTTACATTCTGCATTTTTGCGACGGATTCTAACCAAGAATTGTTTTTGTCGTTTTCTGTGATCTTGTTTTGCATTTGCATTTCGATTTGCATTCCCTTGTAAACTTTTGCATCGACTAGAAAATACCCTATATTACAATGCCATCAGATTTGGTCTTTTATTTTAACAAGTGTCATGTTACTGATTCCAGGCAAGAGTTTACTGCTTGCTACTTCTGTGACCGGACTTATCACTTAAAGTGTGTGGTTTAACAACTACAGTCAGAGATTAACTCGAGAAAAACAATGGTTTGAGATGGCGTTGTGAAACTTGGTGGGACATTGAGGTGCAAGTTCGCAAATATATGGAGCGAACCAAAGAAAGTTTTAAGGACTTATCGAAGCTTTTTCATAAAGCAAATGTCGTTTTTTCGAATATGGAAAACTTGTTCATGAATTCGTCATTATTGAATGAGCAACCCAATCGGATAAAGAGTAGCTCTGCTTCGCGCCATGCGCATACTTCCTTTCGATCCCGCAATCAGACCTGGATCTGCAGCAATCAAATACAATTCCACATCTCAATCAACCAATTTATTACCTCAACATGCTAAGACATACCATAACCCACATGTTAGTGAAATGTCTGCCTCACAATCAACATCTGTATCTAATAGCGTAAATCTTAATGTCACGCCAGCCGTTACGGCAGCCAATCCACTGACTACCGTACCACCTTGCCTGTCAAGGCCCCTCCAAGGCATTCCTTCCCGAATCCTAAGAGACTTGTTTTTATCTCCAGGCTTTCTAAAAATCAGTCTTCGTGTGATGTTAAGCTTTATGTCCAAAACAAAATACAAGATGCTGATATTTCGGTGGACAAATTTAATTTTAATTACCCCAGGGAAATCTCGTCATTTAAAATATCGTGGTCAGAAAGTGTTTTTGCTAATATTTGTCAAACACATTTTTGGCCTGAACATATCTTTGTGGCTGAGTACAAAGGAAATGCAAATCGAAAGAGAGATCCGAACCCGATATCAGGTGATGGCTTCTCCTTACCTGTTATTTCTTTAAACGTAGTCTCAAAAAACAAATTTCCTCTATCTGTAGCTTACCAAAATGTACGAGCCTTAATAGTAAGCTATCTAGCCTATTTTAAAACAGTCATTCGTTTGACTTTGACATCATCTGTTTTACTAAGACCTGGCTGAAACCGGCCACTTCAGATTTTTCTATTGTTTCTTCTACATATAGATGCGATCGTACTACTTGAATTGGAGGTGGTGTACTGTTGGCTGTTGACTACAATCTCGCCTCGGAACCGATTTTAACCACTTTTAATTCGGACATTGAGCTCATTTGTGTAGAAGTATCTTTTAAAAAATTTTCTCTTTATTTAACTGTAACGATCCTTAAAGGCTTCACCGGGCTAACTCGGTCGGCGCAACAAATTTATATTATGCAGCACTTGCGAATAGATAAGAAGGCAGATAGATATTCAATATTTAATGGTAATCGTTTATTAGCGACACGATGGGCGTCTCTCTTAATTTCAAGTAGGTTTATAAAATTTTGATGTTCTTAGTTGATAATGATATTCTCGGGTTCTCTGGTCGATGTCCTTGGGATCCGATTAAGGTTCGTCTCTCGTTGGGTATCTCTGGTTTCGCCACTGGTTGTAGCTCGACCCCGTGCTTGGAACACCGCTACTGCAAGGGTATCGGGAAGATATCCTGCGACAGCGAGGATTGCCGAATGTATATCCTGCGACAGCAATTGTAAATCCCCCGAGTCCCGCTATTGTAAGGACAATTAAATCAATGTCCTGCTCCAGCAAGGACGGATAAACTAGGTCCCGCGACAGCAAGGAGTATGAATGACTCGATCCTGCGTTCTCCAAGGACTCTCCACTTATTATGACCGCTCACCGCTGGGTTGGCCCTATTCCTGCTAATGCAAGGACGACTAAGACTATGTCCTGCAACAGCAAGGACGAATACACTAGGTCCCGCGACAGAAAGGAGTTTGACTGACCCGTCCCGCGACAGCAAGGATAACTTAACTTATTCCTGCGACAGCAAGGCTCTCTTAGCTGGATCCTGCGACAGCGAGGCTTTAGGATAATTATACTATAGTATAATTATTACTACTGAATCTATATATATCATCTTTAGTTTCTGACACTGACTTGCTCTTTGTTTTGGTTGATTTTAATCTGCCCGATGTTGAATGGATCACCTCCATTGACTCGAATTTATTCCTGATAGTTCCGATAGCTTTATTGATGGTCTCTTAGAGCTATCGTTGGCTCAAATCAATCCAGCTCGAAATTGTATTAACAGGACACTCGACCTGCTGTTTGTATTGGATTCTCCCAATACCATTGCATCTAGGATTGACCCATTGGTTATTCCAGAAGACCCATACCATCCAACTCTTAATACATGCATCCACTTACCTTTGCGTTCAGATGTATTATCATCTGATACCGTTGTACGCAGTCGGAGGTTTCAATAACCTAAACAATCTGATTTCGTGTATGGATTGGTCTGATCTATACGCATCTTCTGATTTGGATAATGCAAAAAAAAAATTTTAAATTTAAGCTATTTAAAAAATATAAAAAGTCTGGAAATCCTTACGATTTCTCTCGATACGTAATTACCAGCTCCAATTTTCTGGTTCTTAACTCTCAGGGCTACAACAATTACTTACAACGTTGTATGGTTGAATTCTCTGGAGATCCTAAACAGTTCTATAAATTGGTAAACTCTAAACGGAAAACTGTATCATTTCCATCATCTCTCACCTTTAATAACGTTCAAGCTAATACTGACCAAGGCTCCAAAATTTTGTTAAAGATTCAATTCGGCGGTTCGAGCCATAGAGCAAGACATCGGTTTGGTTAGCGAATTGGTTTATATACCCCCTGAACCCAAGGTTTGAGTTCGAACGTTGGTTCAATTTCATACAAAAAAATTTTTGTTATATATTTTTCTTTACCATTTTTAACTAATTACATTTTTTTTAACAGAAACCAAAATTTGATGATAATTTTAATGTATTTGAAGATTTGAATATGACTTATAGCCTATTTCCACGACAGCACATTTGGCTCATCCGACGCCATTTTCATCATCCGGCCCGAATGTGGACTTCATTTCAGTACAAAATCCGGAAGCAGACTTTAGCGTCACTTGGAAAGAGATTAGGACGGATTTCCACACAAAATATTTATAACATATTAATAAATTTTTTTTTGTATTCCATAGGGATGAAATCAAAAAAAAAGGCTCATCTGGAGGTGCACCCTCAAAATGGCAACATTTTGACAAGGTGCACCGCATTTTGGGTGCTGTGAAGTCGGTCCACTTCACACATTGTGTAGGTAAGCTGAAATGTATGATTATATGTTATGTTGTTTACTAATCGAAATTGTTTTTCAGTCGACAATGATGAGAGTTGGGAAAACTTTATAAATATGGTCTCTCGAGAACGGGCCTCAAGTAAGGAGCCATCGCAACCCTTGGACTCCGATATACTGCTGTCCACCTCTAGTGTGCTGTTGCCAATAGAAGTGAGCAACGAGTCTGAGGCTACAAGCTCGTCCGTAAGGAGTAAAAGAGTAGTGGACAGCAGTATATCGGAGTCCAAGGATAGCGATGGGCCACCTGCGAAGAGGCAAAGGACCAAGTTTAACCCAAAAACGGAGATGACTGCGTATGAGTCGGCCATGCTCGCTGCCACCATCGAGGCGAATGAAAAGCGGACCAAAGAGATGGTGCGCCTCGGCACCGAGAGAAATGAAAACTCGCTGCGGTTCCAAGAGAAATGTCTGGAGCTCTTGGAAAAACATTTGAGCAAATAATAAATAATAAATAAATAATAATAAATAATAAATAAATAATAATAAACAATAAATAATGAATAAATAATATTTTTGTATTAAATTTTTAATAGATTTTTATTTATTGTGAACATATCTTGCGAGGGCTTTTCTAATGTTTTCAGCGGACCTATCGAAATCATAGGCTGTACTTGAACTCTCAGGTTGAGTACGCACATTGGAGCCTGCCTCCCAATTTTCAGAAATGTCACTGTTGTGAACATTCAAAAAATTGTGCAGAACGCAACAAGTATAAATAATATGCGGCACCTTGTCAATATGGTTGTCGACACCTCTACCAATTCGTCGGAACCGGGCCTTCAATTGTCCAAAGGCATTTTCCACAACTCTCCTCGATTTGGACAGAGCATAATTAAAGGATTTCTTTTCCTCGTCTTCTGTGGTGTTGAAGGGGTATGGATTCATTATCTGTGTTGACAATTTAAAAGCAGAGTCCGCAAGAAGCACCACAGGAACGTCGACTCCACCGATGCGCTTTGATTTTCTGAAAGCAGCGTTGTGCAATCCAGCATACTTTTTAAGCTTGTGCTTTCAAACACCTGGGAGTCATGGCAGCGACCTGGTGCACCCACATGCACATAAAGAAATCGATATCTAGAGAAAAATATACAATTAGAATTGGTTAAAGATTACTTATATTGTACTCTACCGAAAATCCACCAAAGCGAAAAGTATGGTTGAGTACCATCCTTTATAATTGTAATAGTCCGCAGCTTCAGCTGCACGAGGATGAACTTCGAAGTGGCTTCCATCTATAAGAAATTTGTTTCATTAAAAGCTTCATAAAAAGGAAACAACCTTACCAATTGCACCGAAACATTGCGGAAATCCAAGCGCTTCAAAGCCTTGCACACACTCCTCCAGTTTTTCTTGGGTCATAAAGTCTTTGGGCAGATATTCGGGTCCCAGAACTCGATATACTTCATAGCAAAATTCTTGAAGAATTTTACACACCATCGAGTCCGAAACGCCGAATAGTCTGCCCACAGCGCGATACTCCGACGATGACCCAAGAGTGTAGAGTGCTATGGCAATTCGCTTCTCTAAGGGAATGGCCTTCCGCATTACTGTGTCTTGCTTTGTCAATCCCTTCAATCGCTCGGTCAATATCTCGAACGTATTTCTTTCCACTCGGAAACTCTCCTTAAAAAATGCCTCCGAGTTGGTAGGCACGTCGCACTCCCAAAACTTTCCATGACGTTCCTATAGTACATCAATTATAGTTACATTATTGTGCCGGACAACGATGTAACTGATATATACTTACAAATTCCCGTACAGATGGACACTTTGGAATAGTTGGCTTTATGGCAGGTGGCAGCACAATTTTATTATAAAATTCTGCCATTTCCGCCTCCACCTCATCATCCATCTGCTCCATATGGTCCACATTTGTCCTCACTGCCTGCCAAGTTGTCCAAAGTTTGGCTTTGCTCATTTTATTTTCACTGTTCTGCATTGTCTTAACTTTGTTGTTTGCACTCGATATAAAAATAAACATCGAACCGAACCTTTTATTTTAGAAAGCGGATCGGTTAAGGTTTGGGTTCGCAAAGTAAATAATTTTAAGGGTTTGGCTCAAGATCCGGTTCAGGCTGCTTAAAAACCCGAACCGAACCGGTTCTACGAGGTTCGGTTCAGAACAGGCTTGCAGCCTTGATTCTGACCAATCCATAGCCGATTTTTTTGCCGACTTTTCCAAACTACATACTCTACCAGTAGTTTCCATGCTGGTCACTCTTACCCTTACATGCTGAGCAGTATAAACTGTATGTACAGTTCCGCAATCACAGAAAGCTCGCTTCTTTGTGAGCTTAAATTAATTAAGCCAGTACATACACCAGGTACCGATGGTGTGCCTGGTTCCGTATTAAAGTACTGTGCGGATTCTTTGTGTAGACCGCTACATAAGTTATTTATTGCTAAGCTTTCTGCAATTCCGAAGTTGCTTGAGAATATAATAACTTCTCATTTTAACATTTATGTGGTTCTATTATCTCTTCCACTAAGCATGGGTTTATGAAATGTAGATCGACAACCACTAACCTTCTTGAGTTTACTTTTCTTGTGATTAAAGGGCTTAAGAAAAATATGCAAACTGACGTTATTTATACGGATTTTAGTAAAACTTTCGATTCTGTAAATCACTCACTACTAATTCATAAGCTTGATCTTCTCGGCTTTCCGAATAATCTTCTTCTTTGGATATCCAATTATTTAAGTAGCAGAACGCAAAGAGTTAGTTTCAAAACTTGATTTTCAAAGTCCATCAAAGCTACGTCTGGAGTATCGCATGGTAGTCATCTTGGCCCACTTCTTTTCACGTTATTTATAAACGATCTTCCAACTGTTTTATCTTACTCACATGCACTCATGTATGCGGATGACGTCAATCTTTGTTTAACCTATAGTGAACCCTTCTCTGATAGGTTTTTGCAAGCGGATCTAAACGCACTGTTTCTTAGGTGTCAAGCTAATTTTCTAAATTTAAATAGCTCAAAATGTAAAGAAATGACTTTCTACAGATTCTTTCGGCGCATTTGTCGGTATTCACTTAATGGTGTTATCTTGGAATGCTTAAATGATTCCGAAAATGATTCTAAGCGCACAGTAAATAATTTGGGTATAACTCTAGATCATAAACTGAAGTTCGATAAACATATTGCTGTTGCTGATTCTTGAGTATGGGTCATGCATTTGGTCCCCTCAATACGAATCACATCGTGCCAGAATAGAATCGGTTCAAAAACAATTCTTAAAATTTGCTCTTCGCGGCTTGAGCTGGAACTCAGAAATTCAGTTGCCTTCATACTCTAGAAGACTTCGCTTCATTAATCTTCCCGCTCTTACTAATCGTAGAATTATGCTTGGAGTAATGTTCGTCCATAAATTACTGCAGGGTCAAGTAGACTCAGTTAGTTTGATGGAAGAAATTACTTTCAACATACCTTTTAGATTAACTCGTAACTTTAATCCTCTAAATCTTCAGCATTGCACCACTAATTGGGCTTTGCATGAACCTTTTCGTATTCTGTTTGCTGATTATAACAATCTATACCGTACGATTAGTTTCGAGTATTTCCAACTACCTAATTTCTAATTTTATCTATGTCTAATTGGGTTTTTCTGGTTTTCCCCAATCCTTGCAACAAATGTTGGACCAATCGTTTTTTTTTCATTTTAGATACTCCCACAATATTTATATTTACATTTACATTACACAGTAATATTTAAATTTTTTTTGTTTATTTAAATGTATTGTTTAGTGTCGGCTGCTTATAGCTTGACAATAAATAAATAAATAAAATAAACAATATAGCCGAAGGCCACGCCGCCAGTGCTATACCTCATAAGTTAGTCTTAGTTTTGTAAACTGTTCTAACTTTCAATAAAAAAAAAAAAAAAAAATAAATAAATAAAATAAACACAATCTCAGGCATAAGTAACTATGTCAAAATGAGCCCGATTTTCTTCCGGAATATAATTCCGATCATCATTTGGTCTCCAAATTGATTCTTAAGGTGAAAGTGAGTAGATACTAAAAATGTCTCATTAACCTCAAAAAATGTATATCACTGCGGACGGCAGTTCGCGTTAGTGACGAAAGCAGCACGAAGGGTGCGAAAGGCGACAGCAATATATACAGCTCATTTGGAAAATTTGCTATGACTGTCCGATCAGATCGAGTTATATACCGATCAAAAGGTTTAGCCCTAACTTACAAAATGGCATACGAAAACTTTAAAAATTCTAATTAAAAATTCGCTTCGATTGATACCTCGATCAGCTAAATCCCAGAGCTGGTTCAAAAGATAAATAAATTTGAATATTTTAGTGGACTTATCAAAATGAAATGAAAAGTCAGTTCGTTTGTCTGCTTGTCTGTTCGAGCGCTCGGTTCGAACGCTCAGTTCAAACACATTGCCAGTTTGTGTTCATGACCGTTTGTGTTCGTTTGTTTTTGTTCAATCACGAGCATTGATCGAACCGGCGGGCTGACTTAATTTGATGCTTACTCATTTTGTTCAAACGATCAGGTATGGGTATGGGTATGAGCATGGGTATCGGTTTTGGCTATCTAAATGGGTATGGGTATGCGTATGGCTGTGCGCAAGGTTGCCTGCGTTTGGTTATGCAGGCTTGCAAGCGTTTACATACACGTATGTTTTTTTTTTTGTACTCTTGTTAGTTAGTTTGTATTAAAATTATTATTGAATGGCAAAATAAATTGTATGACAAAGAAATAATAATTGAAAATATATGAATTATTTTATTTTGAAAATATTAAAAACAAAACGTGTTTTTAATAATAAATATTATTTTTGCATTTTAAAAATGAACTTATGCTTTAAACATTTTACTGACTGCATTTTTTAAGTAAATTAAACGAAAGAAACTAATTATTATTAACTTATTTCTAGAAGTTAATTTTAAGGTTTATTTAAAATTATTGACGAAACTATAGTTGTAAATTTTATTTACCTAATCCTAAAAGTTACACTTATTCAAGCAAAAAGTAAAATTTTATATTTTCCTACACCTGTACAATACATACTTTTTCTTTTATATACACATTTAAGTGTAAAAGTAAACACCGCGCGTGCTCGCTATTGCACGCTCTGTCACACTCTTGTTAAACACAGGCTCTCAAGCTTACACCCATACCCATTTAGATACCCAAAACCGATACCCATGCTCATACCCATACCCATACCTGATTGCATACCCAAAAGCCGACACTCATTCGCATACCCATACCCATTTTGATACCCAAAACCGACACATGTTTACATAACCAAGTTCGAGGCATACCCAAACCAAAACGTGACAAACGAACCTCTATCGAGTTGAGTAGTTCGTAAACAAACAATCACGCTCGATACTCGATCGTAAACAGAGAGGCGCGGAACCCGATCGAACACGTTGCGCCCGAGTCGCTGAGTTGATTTGGTTGAACTTTTTGCACACATGACCGATCATACTCGAACATAGCCATTGCAGCTCTCTGATGCGCACATACACGCAAGTTTGTATACATGTGTGTGCGCATAAAAAGCGTGGCACGCTGACAACGAAAATTGCCTATCAGTGTTTGTTTTAAAACCAATATATGTAAAAAGCCGACGCACAAAAAGTAATATTTTACAGTGTTTATTTCATGTTTTGACACACTGTGCCAAGTGCAGAGATCGCGTTCTTATTTTCACCCACAGCTGCAAGACATAACGGTAATCGCAACTCTTCTTCATCTCTGACGCAGAGCAGCGACAGAGCTGCTTTGAAGTTTTAGTGCGAATTGTTTGTTGGCTGAGCTGGACGCGTCAGGAGTGCGAAAAAGATAAAAGTGTTTAATAAAATTATAATATAAAGCAAAATAAAATTTATCTCAAAATAAAGCAAATTAATATAATAACAATTAGTGCAAGAACAGGTAATTGTTGAGTATTGTGATAAGTGCAGTGGTTTAGTGTCATAACAAAAAATGTACAGGCACAAACAAACGTACATATGTATGTATGCATGTGTGTGAGCAGAGAACGCATAAAATGATTTATGTCTTGCTCGCTCTCACTCTCCGTTGTGTTTGTGAAATTCTTTGTACAGCAAACGCTTATTCTGTGTATAAAGAAAGTATTTTGCGAAGTGACAAAAAAATTTCGACAACTAAAATTATATAACTAACTGCTATTACAAAGAAAAATTATTTGTTTGAATTTTAAAAATAATATCAATAGCTCTTGTTATAATTTTGAATACAAAATTTAATATATAATAAATGCTTTAATCGTTTTGATCTCCGGTAAAATACCTTTTTGACAGACGGTACATATGCATACATACAAATGTGAATATACAAACATTGATCAAAAAATTAATTAATAGAAATTTTGCATTTGTTAATTTTTAATTTAGATTTTCATATGGATTCGAAGTAAACCAAAAATGATGACTCCCTTCAGAAATTAAGGAATCGTTTGCCGGTGTTGTGTGTAAGTTGCATTAATGCTATTATTTTCTGTTGGTAATTGATTTTTTGTCTTTTTCTCTTCTTTTGATTGTTATAGATTGTTTTCGGTCGCTAAAATCGATGACTATAACAAATACGCATTGGACTCGGAGCAGAACTTAGAACAAAATTATACATTTGGCGAAATACAGAGGTGAGTAAAATAATTAAACTTAATTACGTTACAATTATAAAGGGTGGTTAAATTTCAAGGGCCGATGTTGAATGTGAACCACACCTAAACGTCAAGTTTTTTCCTGTATTTCTTTTGACATTTCTCAGCTTCAGACTAACTCAATTTGAACCATGGAAAGATACACAATCGAGCAACGCGTTTAGGTTATTCAGGCCTATTATGAAAATGGGCGTTCAAATCAAACTGCATATCGTGCACTTCGTGATTTTTTCGGTCAATTTAATCGTCCAAATGTGCGTACAATCGGAAAAATCGTGCAAAAATTTGAGCAAACCGGGTCTGTAGCAGATGTGAAAATACCAGTGCATGCTCGTACAGCTCGTACTGCAGAAAATATTGCTGCTGTTCGCGATAGTGTGGCTGAAGAGCCGTCCACCTCAACTCGTGGATGGTGTTCGCTATCGTGAGATGATAACAAACTTTTTGTGGCCTGAATTGGAAGATGTGGATGTGGACGATATGTGGTTTCAACAGGACGGTGCCACTTGTCACACAGCTAACGAAACAATGCCTCTTTTGCGCGAAAATTTGATGGCCGAATAATCTCACGTTGCGGCGATGTTAACTGGCCGCCAGGATCATGTGATTTGACACCGTTGGACTTCTTTCTTTGGGGTTATTTGAAAGAAAAGGTGTACGCCAATAAGTCAACAACAATTCAAGAGCTAAAGGATGAGATAATTCGGCACATTAACGACATTGAACCTCAATTATGCCTCAGCGTCATCGAAAATTTAGACCATCGGATGGACGTTTGCCGCCGAAGCCGTGGCGGCCGTTTGGCCGATATTTTGTTCCATACATAATTGAGTCATACCAATATATCATAATAAAAAGAAATGTCAATAATATCCTAAATAATTCGTGTTTTATTTAAAATCAACATCGGCCCTTGAAATTTAACCACCCTTTACAATAACATTTTGAATTTTTGTATAATGCATATTTTATGTTTTTTTATTCAAATTTTATATAGTGACCTATCGATGATGATACATGATCCGACGATACTAAAGTTTTAAGCTGCCTTCGAAAATACCCAACGTACCCTTAGATCAGTTCCGGTTGCAATTGGTAAGGAACAAGATTTACTCGTGCAAAACATTAATTACATACATTTTTTTGTTTTCTTTATTTTTTATTTTCAGAATGCGTACTCAAATCTCCAGAAATTGTCCCTTAGAAGGCTGAGCGCACAAATATATGGAGATCTCCAAGACTGGAATTATGATATTTGGCTTGCAGAACCAATTGGTAATCAAATTTCTAAATTTTGATTTTCATATGACTAATTTTTATTTTATTTTTACAATAGATTCGTCGGACTATATAATTCTACAAAATATAAAGGTTTCATTGCCTGAGTCTGAAAGTAAGGCCCATAAGCTTACAAATTGCAAAGGCAAGCTTCAACCTTTTGTTCTTGTGGACGTCACAAAAGTATTGGACCTCAGGTTCTTCTTGCCTTGGCTGTATATTCTTTCAAAATTATATATGTATGTAACGTCTTATACATTTTTTATGTTTTTATAAAGTTGCAATAAACAAAAATAAAATGTATAGCTATTGTTTTATTCCAATACAGAAATATTAAAATTAAATATGTAATATGCTTAGTACAAAAAAATATATTACATATTAAATTTAAAGTTGAATAATAGTAGTTTTAAATATGAGCAAGCTTAGTTTCAATATGATACATATTAAATTTCAATTTGAATCATAGTCAATTTCAATACCATTCATATTGAATGTAGTATTAAAAATATTAAATTAAATTATAAAAAAGTTGGATTTAAATATGATACATATTTGAATAAAATATTTTTTTAATTAATTTAATAATGAAAATAATAGAAAGTATTATGAAACGTATTTGTATGTAATATGGCTTAATATTTAAATTCATTATGATTTCACTTTAATATTAATATGTTGATATTAAAATAGAGATTTAAGTGTACACAATTTGAATCAACTACAAACATATGTAGTGATAAATCATTCGTAAAAATATTTGAATCAAAGTGTATATAGTTAAATTAACGTTGTTTTTTTTTCTCTGTGTATTTAACAAAAATTATTATCAATCTCAAAAGCCATGTATACGTGGACAATATGTGAGAAATAGGTATAACACAAACTCAGGCATTACTCTGTCAAAATTACTCCAATTTTCTTCCGGAATATCATTCCGATCATTATTTGGTCTCTTAATTGATTTTTAAGCTGAAATTTAGTAGTTACTAAAAATTCTCATCAACCTCAAAAGCCATGCATATACGTGGATAATGTGTGAGGCATAGGTATAACACAAACTCAGGCATTTCTTTGTCAAATTTACCCCGATTGATTCTTAAGCTGAAAATGAGTGTTAATGAAAAATATTGTCAACCTTAAAAGCCACGTATACGTGGATAATATGTGAGAAATAGGTATAACACAAACTCAGGCATAACTCTGTCAAAACTACCCGATTTTCATCCGAATTTCATTCCGATCATTATTTGGTATCTAAATTGATTCTTCAGCTGAAAATGAGTAGTTAATCAAAATTATTATCAACCTAAAAAGCCATGTTAAGCTATACGTGGATAATGTGTGAGGAATAGGTATAACACAAACTCAGGCATAGCTCAGTCAAAATTAGTCCGATTTTCATCCGAAATATCATTCTGATCATTATTTGGTCTCTTAATTGGATATTAAGCTGAAAATGAATGGTTAATAAAAATTGTTATCAACGTCAAAAGACATGTATATACGTGGAAAATGTGTGAGGAATAGGTATTACAAAAAACTCAGGCATAACTCTGTCAAAATTAGTCCGATTTTCATCCGGAATATCATTCTGATCATATTTGGTCTCTAAATTGATTCTTAAGCTGAAAATGAGTAGTTACTAAAAATTCTCATCAGCCTCAAAAGCCATGTATAAACGTGAATAATGTGTAAGGAATAAGTATAACACAAATTCAGGCATAACTCTGTCAAAATTACCCCGATTTTCATCCGGACTATCATTCCGATCATTATTTGGTCTCCAGTACCTACTTAAAATGCTCATCAACCTCAAAGCCATGTTCATACGTGGATAATGTGTGAGGAATAGGTATTACAAATAACTCAGGCATAACTCTGTCAAAATTAGCCCGGTTTTAATCCGGAATATCATTTCGATCATTATTTGGTCTCTAAATTAATTCTTAAGCTGAAAATGAGTAGTTGCTAAAAATTCTCATCAACCTTAAAAGCCATGTATATACATGGATAATTTGTGAGGAATAGGTATAACACAAACTCAGGCATTGCTCTGTCAATATTACCTCGATTTTCATCCGGACTATCATTCCGATCATTATTTGGTCTCCAGTACCTACTTAAAATTCTCATCAATCTCAAAAGCAATGTTCATACGTGGAGAATGTGTGAGGAATAGATATTACAAAAAACTCAGGCATAACTCTGTCAAAATTAGTCCGATTTTCATCCGGAATATCAATCGGATCATATTTGGTCTCTAAATTGATTCTTAAGCTGAAAATGAGTAGTTACTAAAAATTCTCATCAGCCGCAAAAGCCATGTATAAACGAGGATAATGTGTAAGGAATAGGTATAACACAAACTCAAGCATAACTCTGTCAAAATTACCCCGATTTTCATCCTGAATATCATTCCGATCATTATTTGATATCTAAATTGATTCTTCAGCTGAAAATGAGTAGTTAATCAAAATTATTATCAACCTAAAAAGCCATGTAAAGCTATACCTATAGGAATAGGTATTACACAAACTCAGGCATAACTCTGTCAAAATTAGTCCGATTTTCATCCGGAATATCATTCCGATCATTATTTGGTCTCTAAATTGATTCTTAAGCTGAAAATGAGTAGTTACTAAAAATTCTCATCAACCTCAAAAGCCATGTATAAACGTGAATAATGTGTAAGGAATAAGTATAACACAAATTCAGGCATAACTCTGTCAAAATTACCCCGATTTTCATCCAGACTATCATTCCGATCATTATTTGGTCTCCAGTACCTACTTAAAATGCTCATCAACCTCAAAGCCATGTTCATACGTGGATAATGTGTGAAAAATAGGTATTACAAAAAACTCAGGCATAACTCTGTCAAAATTAGCCCGGTTTTAATCCGGAATATCATTTCGATCATTATTTGGTCTCTAAATTAATTCTTAAGCTGAAAATGAGTAGTTGCTAAAAATTCTCATCAACCTTAAAAGCCATGTATATACGTGGATAATTTGTGAGGAATAGGTATAACACAAACTCAGGCATTGCTCTGTCAATATTACCCCGATTTTCATCCAGACTATCATTCCGATCATTATTTGGTCTCCAGTACCTACTTAAAATGCTCATCAACCTCAAAGCCATGTTCATACGTGGATAATGTGTGAAAAATAGGTATTACAAAAAACTCAGGCATAACTCTGTCAAAATTGGCCCGGTTTTAATCCGGAATATCATTTCGATCATTATTTGGTCTCTAAATTAATTCTTAAGCTGAAAATGAGTAGTTGCTAAAAATTCTCATCAACCTTAAAAGCCATGTATATACGTGGATAATTTGTGAGGAATAGGTATAACACAAACTCAGGCATTGCTCTGTCAATATTACCTCGATTTTCATCCGGACTATCATTCCGATCATTATTTGGTCTCCAGTACCTACTTAAAATTCTCATCAACCTCAAAAGCAATGTTTATACGTGGAGAATGTGTGAGGAATAGATATTACAAAAAACTCAGGCATAACTCTGTCAAAATTAGTCCGATTTTCATCCTGAATATCATTCCGATCATTATTTGGTATCTAAATTGATTCTTCAGCTGAAAATGAGTAGTTAATCAAAATTATTATCAACCTAAAAAGCCATGTTAAGCTATACGTGGATAATGTGTGAGGAATAGGTATAACACAAACTCAGGCATAGCTCAGTCAAAATTAGTCCGATTTTCATCCGGAATATCATTCTGATCATTATTTGGTCTCTTAATTGGATATTAAGCTGAAAATGAATGGTTAATAAAAATTGTTATCACCGTCAAAAGACATTTATATACGTGGATAATATGTGAGGAATAGGTATTACAAAAACTCAGGCATAACTCGTTCAAAATTAGTCAAATTTTGCATCCGGAATATCATTCTGATCATATTTGGTCTCTAAATTGATTTATTAGCTGAAAATGAGTAGTTAATAACAATTCTCATCAACCTCAAAAGCCATGTATATACTTGGATAATATATGAGGCATAGGTATAACACAAACTCACGCATTTCTTTGTCAAAATTACCCCGATTGATTCTTAAGCTGAAAATGAGTGTTAATGAAAATTATTGTCAACCTTAAAAGCCACGTATACGTGGATAATATGTGAGGAATAGGTATAACACAAACTCAGGCATAACTCTGTCAAAATTAGTCCGATTTTCATCCGGAATATCATTCTGATCATATTTGGTCTTTAAATTTATTCTTTAGCTGAAAATTAGTAGCCATGTATAAACGTGGATAATGTGTAAGGAATAGGTATAACACAAACTCAGGCATAACTCTGCTAAAAATACTCCGATTTTCATCCGGAGTTTCATTCTGATTATCATTTGATCTCCAAATTGATTCTTTAGCTAAAAATGAGTATTTACTAAAAATGTCTCATCATCCTGAAAAGACATGTACACGTGGATAATATGTGAGAAATAGGTATAACACAAATTCAGGCATAACTCTTTTAAAATTACTCCGATTTGATTCTCTAGCTGAAAAGGAGTAGTTACTAAAAATATCTTAACAACCCGAAAGGCCATTTATATATACGTGAAAAATATGTGAGGAATAGGTATAATCGGGAAAATCATTTCGATCATTGTTTGGTCTCTTAATTGATTCTTAAGTTGAAAATTAGTAGTTACTAAAAACTCTCATCAACCTCAAAAGCCATGTATACGTAAAAACTACTCCGATTTTCATACGGAATATCATTCCGATCATTATTTGGTCTCTTAATTGATTCTTAAACTGAAAATGAGTAGTTACTAAAAATTCAAATCAACCTCAAAAGCCATGCATATACGTGGATAATATGTGTGAGGAATAGGTATTACAAAGACTCAGACATAACTCTGTTAAAATTAGTCAGATTTTCAGCAGCACGAAGGGTGCGAAAGGCGACAGCAATATATACAGCTAATTTGGAAAGTTTGCTATGACTGTCCGATCAGATCGAGTTATATACCGATCAAAAGGTTAAGTCCTAACTTACAAAATGGCATACGAAAACTTTAAGAATTCTAATTAAAAATACGCGTCGATTGATACCTCGATCACCTAAATCCAAGAACTGGTTCAAAAGATAAATAAATTTAAATATTTTAGTGGACTAAAATAAAAAATCAGCTTGTTTGTCTGCTTGTCTGTTTGTCTGTAGGTAGCGCTAAAGAAGCTTAGATGTAATGATGGGGATTTACTTCGTTTCGAAAATCTAGAAATGTTTGTTTCACGACATTTTTAAAAAACCAGCTAGTTTAGCGGGAAAACGCTAAATCCCGCTAAAATTGAAACCTCAACAGTTTCCAAACCATAGAAGCTACAGATATGTCTTATATATCATTGGAAATGTGTGTTAGAGGGCTTTGAGGCTTACCTTTAAACTTTAACATTTTACAGGTGAAATAAGGTTTTTAAGCTTACATTTAGGCGATTTATAACAAAACGGCTCTTAAGATTTTTATTAAATTTTAGTATGTTGTAGAACGTAAAATTTTGCGATTTGGTATATTTTTTTAAAAGTATTTAGAGAGGACAGCAGCATCAAGGCAGGCGTAGCAGCCAGAGCTTGAAAGTGTATAGCTGAGAGCTTTGCGATTCACAAATAACCAGTGCTGTCAGACAGTTTTGTTATATTTTGCGTTGCTTAAATATCCGGCGTTGCCAGATAGTTTTGTTTTGTTTTGAGATGCTGAAGTATCCAGTGTTGCCAGACCGTATTGTTTTGTTTTTAGACGATTTTTATTTTTAAATATGAAAGAATTTCAACTAATAATTTACATACTTTTCTATATGCCTGTTTATTAAGTTTAAAATAAATGTGATTAATAGGTATTACACAAACTCAGGCATAACTCTGTCAAAATTAGTCCGATTTTCACCCGGAATATCATTCTGATCATATTTGGTCTCTAAATTGATTCTTTAGCTGAAAATGAGTACTTACTAAAAAATTATCATCAACCTCAAAAGCCATGTATATACGTGGATAAAATGTGAGGAATAGGTACAACACAATCTCAGGCATAACTGTGTCAAAATTACTCCAATATTCACCCGGAATATCATTCTGATCATATTTGGTCTCTTAATTGATTCTTTAGCTGAAAATGAGTAGTGACAAAAAATGTCTCATCAACCTGAGAAGCCACGTATAGTATGGTAGATTATATGTGAGGAATAGGTATTACTCAAGCTCAGGCTTAACTCTGTCCAATTAGTCCGATTTTTATCCGGAATATCATTCCTGCAAATAAGTAGTTACTAAAAATTCTTATCAACCTCAAAAGCCATGTATACGTGGATAATATGTGAGGAATAGGTATAACACAAACTCAGGCATAACTCTGTCAAAATAAGTCCGATTTTAATCCGGAATTTTATTCTGATCATCATTTGGTCTCTAAATTGATTGTTTAGCTGAAAATGAGTAGCCATGTATAAACGTGGATAATGTGTAAGGAATAGGTATAACACAAACTCAGGCATAACTCTGCTAAAAATACTCCGATTTTCATCCGGAGTTTCATTCTGATTATCATTTGATCTCCAAATTGATTCTTTACCTAAAAATGAGTATTTACTAAAAATGTCTCATCATCCTGAAAAGACATGTACACGTGGATAATATGTGAGAAATAGGTATAACACAAATTCAGGCATAACTCTTTTAAAACTACTCCGATTTGATTCTCTAGCTGAAAAGGAGCAGTTACTAAAAATTTCTTAACAACCTAAAAGGCCAGTTATATATAGGTGAATAATATGTGAGGAATAGGTATAACACAAACTCAGGCATAACTCTGTCAAAATTACTCCGATTTTCATCGGGAATCACATTTCGATCATTGTTTGGTCTCTTAATTGATTCTTAAGTTGAAAATGAGTAGTTAATAAGAATTAGTATCAACCTCAAAAGCCATGTATAAACGTGGATAATGTGTGAGGAATAGGTATGACACAAACTCAGGCATAACTCTGTCAAAATTAGTTAGATTTTCATCCGGAATAACATTCTGATCATATTTGGTCTCTAAATTCATTCTTTAGCTGAAAATGAGTAGTTACTAAAATGTCTTATAAACCTGAAGAGCCATATATATAGTTGAGGAATAGGTATAACAAAAACTCAGGCATAACTCTGTCAAAATTAGCGATTTTCATCCGGAATACCATTCCGATCATGAGATGGTTTCTAAATTGATTCTTAGTTGAAAATGAATAGTTAATAAAAATTATTATCAACCTAAAAAGCCAAGTATACGTGGATAATATGTGAGGAATAGGTATAACACAAACTCAGGCATAACTCCGTCAAAATTAGTTAGATTTTCATCCGGAATAACATTCTGATCATATTTGGTCTCTAAATTCATTCTTTAGCTGAAAATGAGTAGTTACTAAAAATGTCTTATCAACCTGAAGAGCCATGTATACGCGTATAAAATGTGAGGAATAGGTATAACAAAAACTCAGGCATAACTCTGTCAAAATTAGTCCGATTTCCATCCGGAATACCATTCCGATCATGAGATGGTTTCTAAATTGATTCTTAAGTTGAAAATGAATAGTTAATAAAAATTATTATCAACCTAAAAAGCCAAGTATACGTGGATATTATGTGAGGAATAGGTATGACACAAACTCAGGCATATCTCTGTCAAAATTAGTCCGATTTTCATCCGGAATTTCATTCCGATCAAAAGTTGGTCTCTAAATTGATTCTTAAGCTGAAAATGAGCTGTTAATAAAAATTATTATCAACCTAAAAAGCCAAGTATACGTGGATAATATGTGAGGAATAGGTATAACACAAACTCAGGCATAACTCTGTCAAAATTAGTTAGATTTTCATCCGGAATAACATTCTGATCATATTTGGTCTCTAAATTCATTCTTTAGCTGAAAATGAGTAGTTACTAAAAATGTCTTATAAACCTGAAGAGCCATGTATACGCGTATAAAATGTGAGGAATAGGTATAACAAAAACTCAGGCATAACTCTGTCAAAATTAGTCCGATTTCCATCCGGAATTTCATTCCAATCAAGAGTTGGTCTTCAAATTGATTCTTAAGCTGAAAATGAGTTGTTAATAAAAATTATTATCAACCTAAGAAGCCATGTATACGCGTATAATATGTGAGGAATAGGTATGACACAAACTCAGGCATATCTCTGTCAAAATTAGTCCGATTTTCATCCGGAATATCATTCTGATCATATTTGGTCTCTAAATTTATTCTTTAGCTGAAAATTAGTAGTTACTTAAATTGTCTCATCAACCTCAAAAGCCAAGTTTACGTGGATAATATGTGAGAAATAGGTATAACACAAACTCATGCATTACTCTGTCAAAATAGCTCCGATTTTCATCGGAAATAACATTCCAATCATTATTTGGTCTCTAAATTGATTCTTGAGCTGGAAATAAGTAGGTACTAAAAATTCTCATCAACCTCAAAAGCCATGTTCGTGGACAATATGTGAGGAATAGGTAAAACACAAACTACAGCTTAACTATGTCAAAATTACTCAGATTTTCATAAGGAATAACATTCCGATCATTGTTTGGTCTCTTAATTAATTCTTAAGCTGAAAATGAGTAGTGACTAAAAATGTCTCATCAAACTGAGAAGCCATGTATACGCAGATAACATGTGAGAAATAGGTATTACACAATCTGAGGCATAACTCTGTCAAAATTAGCCCGATTTTCATCCGGAATATCATTCTGATCATTATTTGGTCTCCAAATTGATTCTTTACCTAAAAATGAGTATTTACTAAAAATGTCTCATCATCCTGAAAAGACATGTACACGTGGATAATATGTGAGGAATAGGTATAACACAATCTCAGGCATAACTCTGCTAAAAAATATAGATTTTCATCCGGGTTTCATTCTGATTATCATTTGATCTCAAATTGATTCTTTACCTAAAAAATGAGTATTTACTAAAAATGTCTCATCATCCTGAAAAGACATGTACGTGGATAATATGTGAGAAATAGGTATAACACAAATTCAGGCATAACTCTTTTAAAACTACTCCGATTTGATTCTCTAGCTGAAAAGGAGCAGTTACTAAAAATTTCTTAACAACCTAAAAGGCCAGTTATATATAGGTGAATAATATGTGAGGAATAGGTGTAACACAAACTCAGGCATAACTCTGTCAAAACTACTCCGATTTTCATCGGGAATAACATTTCGATCATTGTTTGGTCTCTTAATTGATTCTTAAGTTGAAAATTAGTAGTTACTTAAAATTCTTATCAACCTCAAAAGCCATGTATACACTTGGATAATATGTGAGGAATAGGTATTACACAAACTCAGGCATAACTGTCTTAATTGATTCTTTAGCTGCAAATAAGAAGTTACTCAAAATTCTTACCAGCCTCAAAAGCTATGTATACGTGGATAATATGTGAGGAGTAGGTATAACACAAACTCAGGCATAACTCTGTCAAAATTAGTCCGATTTTCATCCGGAATATCATTCTGATCATATTTGGTCTCTAAATTTATTATTTAGCTGAAAATTAGTAGTTACTTAAATTGTCTCATCAACCTCAAAAGCCATGTTTACGTGGATAATATGTGAGAAGTAGGTATAACACAAACTCAGGCATAATTCTGTCAAAATCAAGGCTGCAAACCTCGAAAATGTTGGTAAAGGTTCGGTTCGGCGGTTTGAACCATAGAGCAGGACATCGGTTCGGTTCGCGAATTGGTTTATATACCCCCTGAACCCAAGGTTTGGGTTCGAGCCTTGGCTGCATATTATAAAAAAAAAATATATTTATTGTTATACATTTTTCTCATAATTTTGAACAAATTAGATTTTTTTTTTAATATATCAAATTTTGATATTTTAAATTTATTTGAAGATTTAAATATGACTTATTTTAATCTGAAGTCTCAAATAATTGCGTAATATTAGAAAGCTATACAATTTATGTTATTATTTTTTTTTCGAACCGAACCTTTTATTTTAGAAAGCGGTTCGGCTTAGGTTGGGTTCGCAAAGTTAATACATTGAAGGGCTCGGTTCATGAGCCGGTTCCGGTTTCGAACCGGTTCGATTTAAACCGGTTTGGTTTAAGACCGGCTTGCAGCCTTGGTCGAAATTATTTGTTCTCTAAATTGATTCTTAAGCTGAAAATGAGTAGTTACTAAAAATTCTCATCAGCTTCAAAGTCCATATATACGTGGATAATATGTGAGGAATAGGTATAACACAAACTCAGGCGTAACTCTGTCAAAATTAGTCCAATTTTCATCCGGAATATCATTCCGATCATTATTTTTTCTCTTTAGCTGAAAATGAGAAGTTACTAAAAATGTCTTATCAACCTGAAAAGAAATCTATATATACGTGTATAATATGTGAGGAATAGGTATAGCACAAACTCAGGCGTAACTGTCAAATTTTGACCGATTTTCATCAGGAATTTCATTCCGATCATTATTTGGCCTCTTATTTGAAAATGCTGAAAATGAGTAGCTAATAAAAATGATCATTAACCTCAATAGCCATGTATATGTGTTTAATATGTAAGGAACAGGTATAACACAAACTCAGGTATAACTCTGTCAAAAAAACTCCGATTTTCATCCGGAATATCATTCCGAGCATTATTTGGTCTCTTAATTAAATCTTTAACTGAAAATTAGTAGCTAAAAAAAATTGTCATCAACCTCAAAAGCCTTGTATCACTGCGGACGGCAGTTCGCGCTAGTGTCGAAAGCAGCACGAAGGGTGCGAAAGGCGACAGCAATATATACAGCTAATTTGGAAAATTTGCTATGACTGTCGATCAGATCGAGTTGTATACCGATCAAGGTTTAGTCCTAACTTACAAAAATGGCATACGAAAACTTTAAGAATTCTAATTAAAAATACGCGTCGATTGATACCTCGATCACCTAAATCCAAGAACTGGTTCAAAAGATAAATAAATTTAAATATTTTAGTGGACTAAAATGAAAAGTCAGCTTGTTTGTCTGCTTGTCTGTTTGTCTGTAGGTAGCGCTAAAGAAGCTTAGATGTAATGATGGGGATTTACTGCTTTTCGAAAATCTAGAAATGTTTGTTTCACGACATTTTTAAAAAACCAACTAGTTTAGCGGGAAAACGCTTCAATCCATAAAATTGAAACCTCAGTTTCAAACCATAGAAGCTACAGATATGTCTTATATATCATTGGAAATGTGTGTTAGAACTTTGAGGCTTTACCTTTACTTTCACTGCGGACGGCAGTTCGCGTTAGTGACGAAAAGCAGCACGAAGAGTGCGAAAGGCGACTAACTATATATACAATAAGTTGGAAAATTTGCTACGACTGTCCGATCAGATCGAGTTATATACCGAACGAAAGGTTTAGTCCTAACTACAAAAGGCATACTAAAACTTTTCTAATTCCCTAGGTCATGAGATACGGGGTGTAAGTGGGAGGGGAAAAATTTGTATGATCGCAGCTTATGGACCGTTGGGGCTTTGGTAAAATTATTTATTTTTTTAAAATTATTATCAAAAATACGCGTCGTTGATACCTCATGACCAAATCCGTTAACTGGTTCAAAGATAAATAAATTTGAAATTTGTAGTGGACTTCTCAAAATGAAATGAAAGTTAGTTTCTTTGTTTGTCTGTTTGTCTGTTTGTATCAAAACGCTAAAAAAGCTAATATGTAATGATGGGTTTTATTCCTCTTTGAAAATCTAGAAATGTTTGTTTTACGACTTTTTCAATTTCCCGCTAGTTTAGCGGGAAAACGCTAAATCCAGCTAAAATTGAAGCTCAACAGTTTCCAAACCATAGAAGCTACAGATATGTTCTATATATCATTGGAAAGGTATGTTTGACGGCTTGCGTACCTTAAAACTTTTTTTCTAAAGTATTCAGGTAACATTTTACAGGTGATATTATGTTTTTTAAGCTTACATTTTGGCGATTTTTGACAAAACGGCTCCTTGATTTCTGATAAATTTCATTATGTTGTAAACAATTTCCCGTTTTTTTTGGTATATGAAACATAAATTTTTGGTTGAGGGGTTTGGAAGATATTACCTGTTAAGTGAATAAATACATTTTTTTCGGTCGAAAATCATGTTTTAGTACGAAAAACTTTTTGGTTTTATGAGATATCTCAACCAAACTTGGTTTTCTATATCCTGACCAAAGTTGGTTCAAATCGGACCACTATATCATATAGCTGTCATAGGACTGATCGGGTCAAAATAAGGTTTTAGTATGAAAAACTTGTTTGTTTAGTGAGATATTTTAACCAAATTGATAGCATATGCATTTAGGTTAGTTTTAAATCCTGACCAAGTTAGTTCTTATCGGACCACTATCATCATATAGCTGTCATAGGACCAATCGGGCGAAATCAAGTTCTGTGAAAAACTTTTTTTTTTTGTTTTATGAAATCTTAACCAAAATAATACAATATGCATTTAACTTGGTTTTATATATCCTAACCAAAGTTGGTTCTAATCGACCACTATCATATAGCTGTCATAGCACCGATCGGGCGAAATCCAAATCTTAGTATGAAAAACTTTTTTTTTCATAGTAAGTACGGGGTCTCCGACAGTAAACATGCTCGGCTGTAGCAGCGCGAGCAAAGCGAGGGCGGAGCCCCTAGTTTTTGTTTATAATTAAAGAACAATTTTTTTTTAAATATGAAATACGTTGAACAACTAAATTATATATTTTACTATTTGCCTGCATTAATGATAAGATTACAATGTCAAAGCAAAAGCAATTGCAAAAAATTTCTGATATCCCACAAAAAAAATACACGAGGTAAAGTCTAGTGACGAAAGCAATTTCTAGCCCCAAAATTTCGATATCTAATTAATTTTGTGACAGAACAAAATTCAGTTTAATCTAAAATTTTAAATAAAAATATAAATTAATAAAAAAAAAAGCGAAAATTGCATTCATTTTTGCGCAAAAGTAATTTTATGCACAGAAGCTCACCCTTTTTGGGTTTTTTTACATATTAATTTATATTTTTAATTTAAAATTTTAGATTAAACTGAATTTGTTCGTCACAAAATTAGACATCAGAAATTTTGGGCTAGAAATTGCTTTCGTCACTAGACTTACCTCGTGTGAGGTTTTTTTTGTGGAATATCGAAATTTTGCAATTGCTGCTTTTGACATTGTAACTGTAATGCAGGCAAATAGCTCAAAACTATATAGAGCTAATTATTCAACGTATTCTTAAAAAAAATGATTCTTTAATATAAAAACTAGAATATCCGCCTAACTCACTTTTGCTCGCGTTAACCAGTATGAAAAAAAAAAGTTTTAAAACTTTTAACTCATATCAGAACATATAAAACTTTATGAATATCGTAACGTTCTCGATTAGAACCAACTTTGATCAGAATATATAAGTCTAATTTAAATGCATATTCTATTAGTTTGAGTTTACGATATCTCTTAAACAAAAAAAGGATTTTCATATAGACTTTTAATATTGGACCGATTGACTATGATATAGTGGTCCGATAACAACTAACTTCGGTGGAAGATTTTAAAACTGACTTAATGCAAAATGCTATCAATTTTGTTAAAATATCTCACTAAACAAACAAGTTTTCATGCAAAAAACTTCATTTGACCCGATCGGTCCTATGACAGCTATATGACATAGTAGTCGATTTGAACCAACTTTGGTCAGGATATATAAAACCAAGTTAAATGCATATTGTATCAGATTGATTAAG
This sequence comes from Drosophila innubila, assembly GCF_004354385.1. NCBI lineage: Eukaryota > Metazoa > Arthropoda > Insecta > Diptera > Drosophilidae > Drosophila > Drosophila innubila. The sequence continues at coordinate 2,992,618 of NW_022995373.1, forward strand.
ATATCTCATAAAACCAAAAGTTTTCGTACCTAAAACATGATTTTCGACCGATAGAAAAATGTATTTATTCATAACAAATAATATCCCAAACCCCTCAGCAAAATTTATGTTTCAGTATACCAAAAACTCGAAATGTACGTTTTACAACATAATAAAATTTAACAGAAATCGTTAGAGCCGTTTTGTCAAAAAAATCGCCAAAATGCTAAGCAAAAACATAATATCACCTGTAAAATGTTGCCTGGTACTTTAGAAAAAGGTACGCATAACAGCCATCAAAAATACCTTTCAATGATATATAGAACATATCTGTAGCTTCTATGGTTTGGAAACTGTTGAACTTCAATGTTAGCGGGATTTAGCGTTTTCCCGCTAAACTAGCGGAAATTGAAGAGATCGTAAACAAACATTTCTAGATTTTCAGAAGAATAAATCTATCATTACATCTTAGCTTTTGGCGCTTATTCAAACAATAAACAGACAAACAAAGAAATAACTTTTCATTTCTTTGAGAAGTCCACTACAAATTTTCAAATTTATTTATCTTTTGGTCCAATTAACGATTTGGGTCATCAGGTATCAATCGTGCGTATTTTGGTAAAATTTACTAAAAAATAAATAATTTTACCAAAAAGCCCAACGGCTCCTGGCTGCGATCATACAAATTACCCTCCCACTTACACTAACATCATATTGAGTAATTAGAAAAAGTTTTAGTATACAATTTTGTGTTAGGACAAACCTTTCGATCGGTATATAACTCGATCTGATCGGACAGTCGCAGCAAATTTTCAACTTAGCTGTATATAGTTAGTCGCCTTTCACGCTGTTGCTTTTCGTCATAACATGAACTGCCGTCCGCATGATTATATCTTTAAGTCGTCTGAATCCAAAATCGCAGGGTTTATTATTTAATTTTGAAGGGTGACTGATAACACGAGAGCTTCAAGTTCTGTTATTACAATTTATTTCTTGAAAGTAATATCTCGTATAAGTGTTCTGGTTGATTTGCATCTTCCGTGAGTTTTTTTATCAAAATGTTTACGCTATCAGTTAATTGGTTTATCTGTTGTTGAGTTTTTATTTATGGAAATTTGCCTATTTTCTGATTCAACAAGCTGTTTCTTAGTGAACCTGAGCTCTTCATTAACCCTATCAGGTTAATGCTTCTAGCGTGACGGTGATGGATTTCTATTGTAGCTAAAGAGTTCTTAGGTGTCGTATGTCAGGTCCAGTAATTGTCTCATGTGGCTCTGAGGAAAGTGTTTTTCAGCTTTTCTGTTTCCTCCGCTATCTCAGTATTTTGTTAAGTTGGTCGTGTGCTTTAGGTGTTGAAATTCACTCCATATGGTCACGTCCGTCCATAACTGGAAATGTAATTTGCGTTAGTGTAGTCTGTCAGTTTGGTCTGTGTCGTCTCGTTAGAAAAGTAGTGTAACTTAAATCCTGTAATGTGAATGGAAGGAACTTTAAAATTATCTCAAAATTGTCTTTATGGACCACCCTCCCATTTAATAGGACTGTTGTCGCCAAGTCGCGTCAACTCTTTCCTTCGGTGTACAAAGGTGTGAGTTTATTTCCTAACGTTTGTTTGCTTTTATGAGCACAGTGTCACCTACTTGAAATTTTTGTCTTGTCTTTTTTCGTTAAGTCTTTCCATTTGTATTTGTTGTGCTTTAAGGACTTTATCTCTAATTTCTGCATCATCAAGCTCTGGAGGATGAATGAATTATATCAATCGGCCGTTTGTCTGTGACCAAGTGCACGGATTCTGTTGTACTCTATAGTGGCCTGCAGTATTATTGCTTCTATTGTGTTGATGATCTTTCTTTGGGCTGTAAGACATCGTGCGATGTCGCTGAGAGTGCTGTGAAATCTTTCCACTTGACCGTTCGAAGTACTATGGGTGGTGGTGCGTTTACGACTTGGACATCATACTGATTGCTTAGGAGTGTCCGGATTGTTTCTGATTTTATTGCCGGTTCGTTATCGCAATATATGGTCTTTATACGTCGAAAAGAAATTTAAAAGCTGTAATATTGCCGATTGTATGTCAATTATTGTTCTGGAAGCAATGGGTTGAACAACTGCAGACTTTGAAAAGTTTATCGAGCAGAGTAAGAAAGTGTTTTTGTCTGTCGAAAATATATCGATATGTAAAATTTCGCCCACATGTGACGGGATTGGTGTTTCTCCTAATACCTGTTTCTGTGGATGACGATCATATTACTCTGGCAGATTCTGCAGTTTACAACCTCATAAGTCAGTTAAGTCATTTTTTGGAAAAAAATAATCTTCGAATTTGTTTAATGTTCTCCTGAGCGGCTCTATGGGCCCTATTGTGCTCTGTAACGATTATTTCTTTTTGCTCACTTTTTTTTTATTTATGACGTCGGTTACCATGCGTTTTGTGTGGCAGAAATGTCGTCGTCAGGTAAGTTTCTACTTGTGTTGCACAAATGCTAGTGTTGGGAGATTACATAAGATTGCATTTACCACGTCTTTTGACAACGTCATATACTCTTTTGATAAGCGATTCTCTGTTTGAGAAGCCTATG
>NW_022995373.1:2995275-3032026 GCF_004354385.1 Drosophila innubila
GGAAAACGCTAAATCCTGCCAACAGTTCCCAAACCATAAGCCAGATATGTTCTATATATCATTGAAAGGTGTGTTTGAGTTTTAGGGCGCCTTTAAACTTCCTTTTTTTTTTTTCTAAAGTACTCAGGCAACATTTTACAGGTGAAATAAAGTTTTAGCTTACATTTTGGCGATTTCTGACAAAACGGCTCTAACGATTTTGTTAAATTTTAATGTTGTACGTACGTATTTTCGCTTTTTGGTATATGAAACATAAATTTTGGCTGAGGGTTCAAAAGATATTACCTGTTATGAATAAATACATTTTTCTATCGGTCGAAAATCACGTTTTAGTAATAAAAAACTTTTGGTTTTATGAGATATCTCAACCAAAATGATACAATATGCATTTATTGGTTTTATATATTCTGACCAAAGTTGGTTCAAATCGACCACTATATCATATAGCTGTCATAGGACCGATCGGGTAAAATTAGGTTTTAGTATGAAAAACTTTTTGTTTAATGAGAAATCTTAACCAAACTAATACAATATGCATTTTGCTTGGTTTTATATATCCTGACCAAAGTTGGTTCAAATCGACCACTATATCATATAGCTGTCATAGACCGATCGGTCCAATATTAAGTCTTAGTATGAAAAACTTTTTGTTTTACTGAGATATCGTAACAAAACTAATAGAATATGCATTTATTTAAGACTTATATATCCTGAACAAAGTTGGTTCTAATCGGAACCACTATATCATATAGCTGTCATAGGACCGATCGGGTGAAATCCAAGTCTTAGTATGAAAAACTTTTTTTTCATAGTAATTCAGGGTCTCCGATTATGGAGAGTATGCTCGGCTGTAGCAACGCGAGCAAAGCGAGCAGGGCGGAGCCGCTAGTTTTCTCTTTATAATTAAAGAAAAAAATTTTTAAATATGAAATGTTCAACAACTAAATTTTTATATTTTATTATTTGCTTGCATTAATGATAAAGTTACAATGTCAAAAGCAAAAGCAATTGCAAATGATAATATAAAACAAAAATTGGCATTCGGCAATTGCGCAAAAGTTATTTTTATGTACAAAGAAGATCACCCTTACTCACAGTGCACAATGCCAATTTTCGTTTTTTTATATTAATTTATATTTTTATTTAACATTTTTAGATTAAACTGAATTTTGTTCGTCACAAAATTGATATCAGAAATTTTGGGTTCTAGAAATTGCTTTCGTCACTAGACTTTTACCTCGTTTAGAGGTTTTTTTGTGGATTTAATATTCTCCGTCTTGGCATTTCCCACAACAATGGAAATGGCTATAGTTACAATGATCCCTAAGCTCTAAAACCCACTGAGCAGCTTGCGTCTTACAGGCCTATCAGTCTTTATCAGGCCTTCTAAATCCTTGAGCGTATCCTGCTTACTGAATGTTTGAATCAACAGACTCTCTAACTTTATTCCTAATCATCAATTTGGATTCCGATATCAGCATAAGTACTGATCAACAATTGGCTCGTTACACAATTTATACTCAAGGCCTACGAAAAGAAGAATAATTTTGCTCTGCTGTTTTCTTGGATATTCAAGAAGCCTTTGATCGTGTTTGGCATCAAGGTCTTCTGCTCAAACTTAGGCCCATCTTGCCACTGACCTTATTTGCTGTAATTACTACTTACTTGACTGATCGTACCTTCATGGTTGAATCTCATAAAGGTGCCAGGTCAACTCCTAAGAGAATAGCAGCAGGTGTACTCAAGGCAGTGTCCTTGGCCCTATTCTTCTACTATATATACTGCTGACCTCCCAACCCCTGAGAATATTCTCCTTAATGCCCCTTACAATACGGAGGCTTTGTAGCCACATATGCTGATGACACTGTTGTCATGTCAGCATATGCTGATGACACTGTTGTCATGTCAGCTGCTGAATCTCAATTACTGCCATTCGTCAAGTTGATGTAACCTTTGAAGCCCTAACTGCCTGGACCAATAAATGGTGCATCAAAATTAATGCTAGTAAACAGCCCATACCTTTTCTCTTCGTAATAGCAACGAATTTGGACTTCCTAGAATTTCACCTAAGCTTAGGGTCAAGCATTGTTGAATATCACCCCTATCTAGTGAACTGGACAGCAAGCGAAATTTCTGCGTTCATGAGAGAAGTGGTTAATAAGTTGAAAAACCGCAGATCCCAGCTCAACTGGCTGATAAACAGAAGAAGCAAGTTACCGACTGAATGCAAGTCTTTATTGTATAAGCAACTCATTGCTACTGTGTGGCAATATGCCCTTCCTATCTGGGGCTCACTCACCAGCCAAACGCAAATTGAAAGAATTGTTGTCTTCCAAGATGATACCCTTAGACCATTGCTAATGTTCAATCTCCTTATCCAACTTCCATTCTTCACAGAAACTACAAAATTAGCACGTTTTCGGAAGCCATGACAAGCAGTCTGCCAGACTTGCTCAAAGATTGTGTCACTTTAATCCGGAAGCCAGAAGACTGATTTTTTTTGTGATTAATAGCAATAATTATAGACAAACTATACTCAGAGAAAGCTGAACTAAAATAATAATATTAGTATCAAGACTCAACTAAAGAGCGCAGAAAACACTAAAAGAAACTTCTATTAGAGTTTTAAAAATATTCTAATATTGGAAATGCAGAAAGAGCAGACTATACTAATAGAGATGTGTTAATGGGTAATAAATAAATATTGCAATTTTATATTACTTTAAAAGTGCTGTACGTTCAAAACAATGTGAAATGTACTTTTATTTACTTAGAATTGGCTTGTGTTATCAGCTTCTCCAAAGGCAATCAAATTGAAATGGGTGGAAAGTTGAAACTGACATGAATCTTGTCGAAGTACAAGAGTGATTACAATAATTATAAGTGTCGTTGATGTAATAATTTGAAATGTATTATAATGTTTTGTTTTGTTGTTGTACAATTTCTTTTGTTTGTGTTGAAAACTACGCTGACTGATATTAAAAATGAAAGACAGTTTGTTTATTTAAATTATAGTTTATATTTAGTTATTTAGCTCGTTTTATAATCGCAACACCGACACCACATGTACACAGTTCGAAGCACAGAAAAGAAGAAGGTTCATAACTTAAAGTGTGACCACACCATATGCAAGGCAAACTTAAAGTAGTGTTGCATAATGATATTTTGTATGTTGAATAGGGTATTCCAACACGCCCCTCAAAAAATAACATTTTTAAAGTTTAAACTAATCAAATTAGTAAATCATATTCATTTCGTTTTATCATAGACTTATTTTAATATGGCTGGTGTGCATTCTGGGAAGTATTATGTGCAGCCCATGACGAAAAGTTGCTCCTGGGCAAAGATTTTGTCGGCGCCCCTCCACCCCTACAACTTTTTTTTTAGCAACACATTTTTTAAGCAAATAAACAAAACAAAGATAATTCCTTCAAAACATATTAAATTGATAACTCCAGTGTCAAAAAATTTTTACTAAAATTAATTAAATGTTACTGCAATAAAATTTATAACATGATAATTAGCTAGTTAGCAATTTGAACACTTTTATCTCGAGACTATTCGAGTTAGAGGAACCAAATTGGGTGACAATACTCTTAGGATGTTGACCTATCGGAAGTTAATTTTAAAATTTGGCCAGGACCACGTCAGCCCTTGTTTTTTTTAGTTAAATCAAATATTTGAGACTTCTTTGACTTTTAAAGTGCTGAGTCGTTGCCATTTTATCCGCATATTGTCTGAATTTAACAATACCATCCTAAATACATACTTTAAAAATACATGATAAAATTAAGAATTTTAAACTTTAATTTTATAATGGTTTGCCTTCTAAAATTTTAAAATTGATTTAAGGTCCCCAAATTGAGGTAATTAATTGTTAGCTTTATGAAAGCAAAATCATAAATTTTTACCCATATTTGGAGATATTCGATTGATAGTCTCTGCTTAGTCTCTTGTCCAATTGATGATCGTAAGTGGTTCAAATTTATTTGAAGTTTGCTAAATAAACGATGTACTAATGCTGATGTGATGTGAAGATGTGATGTGAATCGTTTAAAAATCGTTGTCAAATTCATTGTATGCTTTTCAAGTTCACTGTCCAATTTGGATTTAGTGATAAAGTCCTGTTTATTAATTCAAATCATCAGAAACAATAAAAAAGTGCCTCAAATCTCAATTTTAGTTGCTAAATGATGGGGTCGATTGATTCTAAAATGGAATTCGAAATGTAGCAGTTTCTGGTATGTTTTTGCTATCATCTGCAGCCACATATTAAAAAATTGTTTTCGCACTTTTCGTTTTCTGATTTATTTGTTTTCAGGCTTAACCTCAAATTTTTTCTAAGTTCAAACTCATTTTGAAATATCGGCGCCCCTAATATCTTAGCGCCGGGCGATTGCCCCTGCCCCTCGAAACGGCGCTGATTACGTGATCTAGCATTTACATGAGGATACGGGGAAACCCAGAAAACCCCGATCAGATCACTTTCAAATGTTAACATAAGATTGAATTCACATTTCATAACTTGATCACGGGCTTAATTGCCTTTGCTGCAGATGTTGATAAGACAGTGCTCCTGGATGAAAAGTCAATAGACTTATGATGATGGACCTATTCGCTACAAAGTATTGAATAGACAGCATTAACAGGATACAGCAATAGTGTAACCACAAGCAGGCCGATCAAACCAAAGCATCAATTTTAGCAATATGCGATAGCCTGTTGCAATATCACATATAATCGAGGCGAAACAATAACATACCAAATGGCGCACCATAAGAGCGGTATGTTTTGAATCAGAATCATCGCTTGCGCCCACGGTGGGGTCCACGCAATGCTTAAGGCGTCGAGGAGATTACATTGTCTTAGGATATGCAAGGCATTGCCTTCCATTTGATCACACAACAAATTTATTTGTCTATCGTAGGTTGCAGTAAGTCAGTTAACTCATTGGTGAAGCCATGTTGCCCAGGCTTTGTAAGCATTATTGCATGGTATCTAGGTATGCGTGCCATTACTTTTCAGTTCGTATCAGTTACCTAGCGTAGGCTTGACGGTAAGTCAAAAGACCCTTTATGATAAACTAATTTGCCTTAGACTGCACATGAGAATAAGACAAGGCCTCCAGTAATAAAATTAGTTCTTGTACTTCGGCTAGTTTATAAATCTATAAACTCTATGATGGTAGACCTATTTGCTTAGGCTGCACATGCTAACAAGACAGAGCTCCTAATAACCAAACAAGCCAATTACCTAAAGTAAGTTTGGACGGTAAGTCGGTAGACTCTTTGATCACGGGCTTAATTGCCTTTGCTGCAGATGTTGATAAGACAGTGCCCTGGATGAAAAGTCAATAGACTCATGATGATGGACCTTTTCGCTTAGGGCTGCACATGCTAACGAGACAGAGCTCCCTAATAACCAAACAAGCCATTACCTAAAGTAGGTTTGGACGATAAGTCGGTAGACTCTTTGATCACGGGCCTATTCGCCTTTGCTGCAGATGTTGATAAGACAGTGCTCCTGGATGAAAAGTCAATAGACTCTCTGAAGATGGACCTATTTGCCAGGCAGCACATGCTAACGAGACAGAGCCCTAGTAACCAAACAAGCCAGTTACCAAAGTAAGCTTGACGGTAAGTCAGTAGACTCTTTGATGACGGGCCTATTCCTTTGCTGCATATGTTGATAAGACAGTGCTCTGGATGAAGTCAATAGACTCTCTGATGATGGACCTATTTGCCTAGGCTGCACATGCTAACAAGACAGAGTCTCTAGTAACCAAACCAAGCCAATTACTTAAAGTTTGGACGGTAAGTCAGTAGACTCTTTGATGACGGGCCTATTCGCCTTGCTGCTTATGTTGAAAAGACAGTGTCCTGGATGAAAAGTCAATAGACTCTCTGAAGATGGACCTATTTGCCTAGGCTGCACATGCTAACAAGACAGAGCTCCTAGTAGCCAAACAAGCCAATTACCTAAAAGTAAGCTTGGGCGGTAAGTCTGTAGACTTTGATGACGGGCCTATTTGCCTTTGCTGCATATGTTGATAAGACAGTGCTCCTGGATGAAGTCAATAGACTCTCTGATGATGGACCTATTTGCCTAGGCAGCACATGCTGACAAGACAGAGCTCCTAGAAACCAAACAAGCCAGTTAAAGTAAGCTTGGACAGTAAGTCAGAAGACTCTTTGATGAAGGGCCTATTCGCCTTTGCTGCATATGTTGAAAAGACAGTGCTCCTGGATGAAAAGTCAATAGACTCTCTGAAGATGGACCTATTTGCCTAGGCTGCACATGCTAACAAGACAGAGCTCCTAGTAGCCAAACAGGCCAATTACCTAAAGTAAGCTTGAACGATAAGTCGGTAGACTCTTTGATGATGGGCCTATTAGCCTTTGCAAAATATTATTTAAGACAGAGCTCCTGGGTGAAAGGTCAATAGACTCTCTGATGATAGACCTATTTGCCTATGCTGCGCATGCTAACAAGATAGAGTTCCCAGGAAACCAATCAAGCCAATTACCTAAGGTAAGCTTAGACAGAAAGTCAATAGACACACTGATGATGGGCCCACTTGCCAAGGCTAACAAGGCAGAGCTCCCAGAAGCCAGTTACCTAATGTAAGTTAGAACAGAAGGTCAGAAGACTCTTTAAAGATGGACCTGCTGCAAGGTAAGGGTACTTACTCATGTACTACCCTACAAATCATACTTAACGAAGAAGAAGTCAGAAATCACTAATGACTACCAATGTAATTAGGCATTGCGCTGTCCTAGATAAAGAAAGCAGGGTGTTAGTAATCTACAGGCACGCATTGCTACAAAGTATTGAATAGACAGCATTAACAGGATACAGCAATAGTGTAACCACAAGCAGGCCGATCAAACCAAAGCATCAAATCATTAAATAGTATTTAAGCTCAAGCAGAAAGAAGTACAATTTAAAAGCGATCAAGTAAAATGAAGTGTTATGCCAACAGAAATCTTAGTTCAGCTCCAGCCCAAGCCCCAGCACAAAACAATTCCAGCCATTGAAGGTCTGTCAAAATCAAGAAGCTTGGAAGTGCCACTGCCGGGCCCGGCACAATAAGACCTTTTTCGCCACATAATATTAATAATTAAAAATAAACACAGTATTTTGTATGTTAATTTATTAACTTAGAGCCAAATTTATTCAATTAAAGAGTAGTTAGTAGTAAAATTTTAGAATGTTGTGAACATTGAAAGGTAACTAATCTGGGGATGAGGATTAACAATTGATCCAACATTTATTGCAAGGATTGGGAAAACCCAGAAAAACCCAATCAGATCAAGAAATGAAGATTAAGATGATTAGAAGCTGAAAGAGAATAGAGCAGAGTAGTTAGATTATAATAGATTAGATTAGGAAATTCAAGACTTGAGTTAGGAGGATTTTAAGAATTAATCATTACAGGGAGACGTTAGTCAGAGTAAAGCAGACAAGGACCAATAATAGACTTAATAAAAAGTATTAGGTGCAGTGGCAGACAAATATGTTAAAAGGTCAAGGCCATAAAGAAAGTTAATCACTTTCATCACTGCTCAGGTATTGGATCAGATTAGGATTCGGAGGCACAGAAGGCTGTGGCTGAGGACTAAGTCTTGGCCTGGGAAAGGCAGTAGCAATTCGCTGCTCTATAGCGCGCAATTCATTGTTCAGATGATTAAGATGGCGATTAATGTGAGTCATTCGTGTGGCACTTATTGGAAAACGAAGCGTAAAAGAAGCCTCCGTGGAATCTGGATCAAAGGGGAGCGCTGCACGAACTTCACCAATTCTTTGAAGTAAGTTTGCTCTAATGCCATGAAGAGCGAAGAAGTTAGGCCTTGTCGGGGCATTAGTCGAGGGAGGTAAAGTGTTAAGTTGAATATCAGGGAGGGAACGTGATAGATCTTGGTTTGGTTGCGGCAGCGGGATTGGCTCCAGGCCAGCTGGTTGCCTGGTGAGAGCAATTTGGCGTTCAGTTTCCTGTAGTTCGTGGCTTAGCAAACGAAGATCCCGAGTAATATCAGTCATCTCTTCAGCAGACATGGGAAATCGAAGTCTGAAGGTACGCACAGTCAAGTCAGGATTATATGGAAGCCTGGAGCGAAGTTCACTCATTCTTTGCATCAAGGCTTCTCTTCTGTCAACAAGCTCTTGAAGACCAGGCGGCGGCGGAGTGTTTCTCCTTGTTACAGGAACAGGGTTGGTGTATTGTTGTAGTGGTCTGAAATATGTTTCATATTGTTAAAGATATCATCGACGGCTTGCTTCTAAGCGGAAAGGAATGTAAGGTGCATAGATCAGTCTTCTGGCTTCCGGATTAAAGTGATGACACAATCTTTGAGCAAGTCTGGCAGACTGCTTGTCATAGGCTTCCGAAAACGTGCTAATTTTGTAGTTTCTGTGAAGAATGGAAGTTGGATAAGGAGATTGAACATTAGCAATGGTCCTAAGGGTAACATCTTGGAAGATAACAATTCTTTCAATTTGCGTTTGGCTGGTGAGTGAGCCCCAGATAGGAAGGGCATATTGCCACACAGGAGCAATGAGTTGCTTATACAATAAAGACTTGCATTCAGTCGGTAACTTGCTTCTTCTGTTTATCAGCCAGTTGAGCTGGGATCTGCGGTTTTTCAGCTTATTAACCAGTTCTCTCATGTGAACGCAGAAATTTCGCTTGCTGTCCAGTTTCACCCCTAGATAGGGGTGATATTCAACAGTATTAACGGCTTGACCCATAACCTTAGGTGAAATTCTAGGAAGTCCAAGTTCGTTGCTATTTCGAAGAGAAAAAGGTACATGGGCTGTTTTACTAGCATTAATTTTGATGCACCATTTATTGGTCCAGGCAGTTAGGGCTTCAAGGATTACATCAACTTGACGAATGGCAGTAATTGGGGATTCAGCAGCTGACATGACAACAGTGTCATCAGCATATGTGGCTACAAGAGCCTCCGTATTGTAAGGGGCATTAAGGAGAATATTCGCAGGGGTTGGGAGGTCAGCAGTATATATAGTGTAAAGAATAGGGCCAAGGACACTGCCTTGAGGAACACCTGCCGCTATTCTCTTAGGAGTTGACCTGGCACCTTTATGAGATTCAACCATGAAAGTACGATCAGTCAAGTAAGTAGTAATTACAGCAAATAAGGTCGGTGGCAAGATGGGCCTAAGTTTGAGCAGAAGACCTTGATGCCAAACACGATCAAAGGCTTCTTGAATATCCAAGAAAACATCAGAGCAAAAATGATTCTTTTCGTAGGCCTTGAGTATAAATTCTGTAACGCGAGCCAATTGTTGATCAGTACTATGCTGATATCGGAATCCAAATTGATGATTAGGAATAAAGTTAGAGAAGTCTGTTGATTCAAACATTCGAGTAAGCAGGATACGCTCAAGGATTTTAGAAAGGCCTGATAAAAGACTGATAGGCCTGTAAGACGCAAGCTGCTCAGTGGGTTTTAGAGGCTTAGGGATCATTGTAACTATAGCCATTTTCCATTGTTGTGGGAAATGCCCAAGACGGAGAATATTGTTAAATATAAGGATAAGGTAAAGAAGAGCAGAGTCAGGGAGACATTTAATGACTCTGTTATCAATATTGTCAAGGCCTGGCGACTTGTTATTTTCAAGGCTTTTAATTTGGGTCTTAATCTTAGGAAGAGTGACCGGACGAAATCTTGGGGAGTGAAGTACATGCTGCATTGGAGTAGCAAGTAGATTAATAATATTTGAGCGTTCACCAGGGGTGTTTAAAAGAAAAGGTTTAAATCTATCATTAGTATCATGACGCCTGACTGGAAAATTTGGAACTGGCTGTCTTTTGATTTGCTTGGTGAATTTCCATAGCTTTTTCATACTGTTGTTATCATTAGGGTCAATAGCCAATAGGGTTCTATCAAGGCGCCTTACTTTCTTAGCTTGTAAAGCAATATTAAGCCTTCTAGAAGTGAATCTATGGAGTCTACGGGCATCCTGGTTGCGCATAACAAGGTGATTGTATTTGAAGAGTCGTTTGGCGATAAGCAAATTTTGGATGTGCCGATTTGGTGTGTAGCGGACACTAAAACGGCTATTTACTGGAAGGAAAGCGGAGTTATTCGAGGCAAATGTTGCAGCTTGATGAATATTTCTTGTGAAGATATTAACGGCATCTTCAATGTCTTGACTCGATGAAATTTCAGTATTCAAATTAATGTTTTGATTAAGCCAAAGGTGAAATTTTTTGATACAAGCATTGGCAGAAAGAATAGGCTTTTTGAACGGAATAGTGTTAGATTTATCTGAAAAGCTGATTATCAAGGGGAGATGGTCAGATCCTAGATCTAGCGAGGATTCAATATGTAGGCAGTCATTTTGAATACCAGAATAAACAGCAAAGTCAATAGCAGAGGGTGAATGCTGAACATAGGACGGAAAGTGAGTGGAGGAGCCCGTAGCAAGAATATTATAGTTATGGGCCCTTATACAGGTGTCAAGATTATTACCTCTGTTACAGGCGCGGGGGTTGCCCCATCATAGGTGCTTAGCATTCCAATCACCAGCAAGAAGGAAGCGCGGTGTAAAGAGTTCGAATATTACCTTAAAGTCTTCCGATGTAAATCGTAGTTGAGGTGGACAATAGGTGGCAGCTAAATTCAAAAGCGGTTGACGTTGAAAGGAGATGCTAATGGGGGCACATTGAATTGCCGGAGTAATAAAAGGAGGAAGTGCCATGTGGTCAATGTTCCGATTAACAATGACTGCAGAGCCACCACGCCTAAGGTTGCCTGGATAGTTTGCGACATAGACATGGTAACCATCAAATTTAATGAGGTCAGAATCAATAAGGTGGGACTCAGATATAAGGGCTATATCGATATCATGTTGGCGAATATAAGATTCTAGTTCAGGAAGTTTACCTAGGAGACCAGCTGCATTCCACACAATGATTTTCAAATTGTTGCAAGGGGGGCTGTTGTTGGCCATGTTAAAGTAGAGAAAGCAATCTAGTAAGAGGGAAAGAAAATTGTTCACGTTAAACTACAGGACACAGGTTACAGACAGAAAGCAAAGGACAACAAGTGAAGTGGATGAAATGCGGGCAAAATTAGCCAGACAGTCCAGGAATGATTAAGGGAATAGTTAAATTTGTTCTGTAGCGAGGCCCAGGGTGCGCAGTGCGCGTTTCTTTCTCACTGGGATCGCCACATGGCTCAGATTTCGTATGGCTTCCTTGTAACTGCTGCACCCCATAAAAGCGGCAATGTGGTTACCTCCGCAGTTGGCGCACTTACCCTCCACCGACCTCGGCTTCGGACAGTCTATGTACTTGTGTGTTCCGGCACACTTAAAGCATGTGAATTCCGTTTGTGTGCATTCAATCTGTTTGTGCCCAAATTTTTGGCACCTAAAGCATTGGATGATGCCCCGTGCCCGGCCCTGGGGTTCGACCTTCACCGGGAAGGTGCCAATCTCGGTGATCTTGACTAGGTCTTGGTTTCCCTTTCTTGGTTCCAGCTCGACCCTGAAGACGTTCAACGGCTCTCCGCTCACCGCCCCCACCGCTCGCACCACTGTTTTTGGGCGAAAGCCCATGCCCTCGAGTTTGTTACTAACCCAGTTAGGGGCTAGGTCGCGGTGGAGGCCCTTGATAGTAGCGCGAAAGCCAGGCTCCTCCGGCTTGGACCGGACCCGACAGCCCCCCTCCACAAAGTAGTCCGCCAGCTTGCTTCTGACTTCTTCTAATGGGGCCTCAATGAGGAGCGTGTCACTAGTCGTGGGTCGGGTTTTAAAGCGCCCGGCCCTACCAGCTCCACAGCCCCATCAATGAGGCCTGCAACGTCCTTAGCCCCGTGGACGAGGAGGACGCTGCCAGGTCCGATCTTGCGACGTTTTTCCTTTGCCGGGGAGCCCAGAACATCTCCAGAGCCAGAGCTGGCTGGAACCTCCAGACGTTGGCCTGGGGGCAGGCTTATGTCGGACGACGCAATGGAGCCATAAGAGGCAGCTGCCGCTCTTATTGCCTGCGAAACCGACATTGGTTGGTCGAGAGCCACAGCCCCCGCCCCCGCCGGGCAAGCTGTGGTGCCAGGAGCTACAGCCCCAGCCCCAACCAAGCGAGCTTTGCCATCAGAAGACATGTTTTCAACTGTTTAAGAAAAAAGAAGAAGCAGCTTATTAAAACTAAGAAACAGTTTAAAGCATAGATAGAAAAACTAAGAAGAGTGAGGAGTATAAGAGTAATGTAAGCTGGAGTGAATAAGGGAAAGCAAGACTGTGTGTGACTAATGATCTAGACATAACTAAAGCAAAATATTAACTTAAGATACATGAGGATAGGGTTCTCAATATGCACCAGCCTATTGCATTGATACATATAAACATTGCGAAACAAAGCATACAAGTAGGAGGACCAAGGAAAAGGTCGGGTATGCTTTGGATCAGATACATCGCTTGCGCCCTACATGGGGACCACGCGTTGCTTAGGTTGTTTTGCCAATGCGAGCACTTGCTTTTAGTTTAAACAATCATTCAAAAGAAACAAGCCATCAATGAAAGAGCATGTACGAATTAAGCCAACAATTGCATCCAACTCATAGTTGGTCAGCGCTAAGGATTGGTTGATCAGCCTAAGGAATGCCTGTGGTACACTAGCAAAATGGAATACATCATAAGCAACCTAGAGTAGTACATGTGCGTGTGGGACAGCAGAGAATAAGCTATTTAAATAATAGATGTAGTGGCAAGATAACTAGTTGCAAACTAATTAAAGATCAATCACTAACGAATTAATATCAAACTATAATTTACAGAAAAGCTGAGCCACAAAGAAAACAATAATATTAGTAATCAAGACTAACCAAAAGAGCGCAGAAAACACTAATAGAAATTACTATTAGAGTTTAAAAAATATTCTAATATTAGAAATGCAGCGAGAGCAGCTTTTCTCTGAGTTATAGTCTGTCTACAATTTTTGCTATTAATCACATTACTTATCTTTTATTTGCGAATGAATGATTTTTGACTAGTTTACAACTAAATTTCTAGCCACTTTTAACACATCTCTATTAGTATAGTCTGCTCTTTCTGCATTTCCAATATTAGAATATTTTTAAAACTCTAATAGAAGTTTCTTTAGTGTTTTCTGCGCTCTTTTGGCTAGTCTTGATACTTAATATTATTATTTTTAGTTCAGCTTTCTCTGAGTATAGTTTGTCTATAATTATTGCTATTAATCACAATACTTATCTTTTATTTGCGAATGAATGATTTTTGACTAGTTTACAACTAAATTTCTGGCCACTCTTAACACATTACTATTAGTATAGTCTGCTCTTTCTGCATTTTCAATATTAGAAAATTTTTAAAAACTCTAATAGAAGTTTCTTTTAGTGTTATCTGCGCTCTTTTGGTTAGTCTTGATACTTAATATTATTATTTCTAGTTCAGCTTTTCTCTGAGTTATAGTCTGTCTACAATTTTTGCTATTAATCACAATACTTATCTTTTATTTGCGAATGAATGATTTTTGACTAGTTTACAACTAAATTTCTGGCCTCTTTTAACACATCTCGATTAGTATAGTCTGCTCTTTCTGCATTTCCAATATTAGAATATTTTTAAAACTCTAATAGAAGTTTCTTTTAGTGTTTTCTACGCTCTTTTGGTTAGTCTTGATACTTAATATTATTATTTTTAGTTCATCTTTCTCTGAGTATAGTTTGTCTATAATTATTACTATTAATCACAATACTTATCTTTTATTTGCGAATGAATGATTTTTAACTAGTTTACAACTAAATTTCTAGCCACTTTTAACACATTACTATTAGTATAGTCTGCTCTTTCTGCATTTCCAATATTAGAAAACTTTTAAAAGCTCTAATAGAAGTTTCTTTTAGTGTTTTCTGCGCTCTTTTGGTTAGTCCTGATACTTAATATTATTATTTTTTAGTTCAGCTTTTCTCTGAGCTATAGACTGTCTACAATTTTTGCTATTAATCACAATACTTATCTTTTATTTGTGAATGAATGATTTTTAACTAGTTTACAACTAAATTTCCAGCCACTTTTAACACACTCCTATTAGTATAGTCTGCTCTTTCTGCATTTTTAATATTAGAATATTTTTAAAAAACTCTTATAGACGTTTCTCTAAGTGTTTTCTGCGCTCTTTTGGTTAGTCTTCATACTTAATGTTATTATTTTTAGTTCAGCTTTTCTCTGAGCTATAGTCTGTCTACAATTTTGCTATTAATCACAATACTTATCTTTTATTTATGAATGAATGATTTTTGACTAGTTTACAACTAAATTTCTAGCCACTTTTACACACCTATTAGTATAGTCTACTCTTTCTGCATTTCCAATATTAGAATATTTTTAAACTCTAATAGACGTTTCTTTTAGTGTTTTCTGCGCTCTTTGGTTAGTCTTGATACTTTATTATTATTTTAGTTCAGCTTTTCTCTGAGTTATAGTCTGTCTACAATTTTTGCTATTAATCACAATACTTATCTTTTATTTGCGAATGAATGATTTTTAACTAGTTTACAACTAAATTTCTAGCCTCTTTTAACACATCTCTATTAGTATAGTCTACTCTTTCTGCATTTCCCATATTAGAATATTTTTAAACTCTAATAGACGTTTCTTTTAGTGTTTTCTGCGCTCTTTTGGTTAGTCTTGATACTTAATATTATTATTTTAGTTCAGCTTTTCTCTGAGCTATAGTCTGTCTACAATTTTTGCTATTAATCACAATACTTATCTTTTATTTATGAATGAATGATTTTTAACTAGTTTACAACTAAATTTCTAGCCACTTTTAACACACTCTATTAGTATAGTCTGCTCTTTCTGCATTTCCAATATTAGAAAATTTTTAAAAGCTCTAATAGAAGTTTCTTTTAGTGATTTCTGCGCTCTTTTGGCTAGTCTTGATACTTAATATTATTATTTTTAGTTCAGCTTTTCTCTGAGTTATAGTTAGTCTATAATTGCTATTAATCACAATACTTATTATTTTATGAATGAATGATTTTTAACTAGTTTACAACTAAATTTCTAGCCACTTTTAACACATTTCTATTAGTATAGTCTGCTCTTTCTGCATTTCCAATATTAGAATATTTTTAAAACTCTAATAGTAATTTCTCTTAGTGTTTTCTGCGCTCTTTTGGTTAGTCTTGATACTTAATATTATTATTTTTAGTTCAGCTTTTCTCTGAGCTATAGTCTGTCTACAATTTTTGCTATTAATCACAATACTTATCTTTTATTTGCGAATGAATGATTTTTAACTAGTTTACAACTAAATTTCTAGCCACTTTTAACACATCTCTATTAGTATAGTCTGCTCTTTCTGCATTCCCAATATTAGAATATTTTTAAACTCTAATAGACGTTTCTTTTAGTGTTTTCGCTCTTTGGTTAGTCTTGATACTTAATATTATTTTTAGTTCAGCTTTTCTCTGAGTTATAGTCTGTCTACAATTTTTGCTATTAATCACAATACTTATCTATTATTTATAATGAATGATTTTAACTAGTTTACAACTAAATTTCTAGCCACTTTTAACACATCTCTATTAGTATAGTCTACTCTTTCTGCATTTCCCATATTAGAATATTTTTAAACTCTAATAGACGTTTCTTTTAGTGTTTTCTGCGCTCTTTTGATTAGTGTTGATACTTAATATTATTATTTTAGTTCAGCTTTTCTCTGAGTTATAGTCTGTCTACAATTTTTGCTATTAATCACATTACTTATCTTTTATTTGCGAATGAATGATTTTTAACTAGTTTACAACTAAATTTCTAGCCTCTTTTAACACATCTCTATTAGTATAGTCTACTCTTTCTGCATTTCCCATATTAGAATATTTTTAAACTCTAATAGACGTTTCTTTTAGTGTTTTCTGCGCTCTTTTGATTAGTCTTGATACTTAATATTATTATTTTTAGTTCAGCTTTTCTCTGAGTTATAGTCTGTCTACAATTTTTGCTATTAATCACATTACTTATCTTTTATTTTATGAATGAATGATTTTTAACTAGTTTACAACTAAATTTCTAGCCATTTTGAGACACATTACTATTAGTATAGTCTGCTCTTTCTGCATTTCCAATATTAGAATATTTTTAAAACTCTAATAGTGATTTCTATTAGTGTTTTCTGCGCTCTTTTGGTTAGTCTTGATTACTAATATTATTGTTTTCTTTGTGGCTCAGCTTTTCTGTAAATTATAGTTTGATATTAATTCGTAAGTGATTGATCTTTAATTAGTTTGCAACTAGTTATCTTGCCACTACATCTATTATTTAAATAGCTTATTCTCTGCTGTCCCACACGCACATTTTCTAGTCTAGGTTGTTTATGATGTATTCCATTTTGCTAGTGTACCACAGGCATTCCTTAGGCTGATCAACCAATCCTTAGCGTTGACCAATATGAGTTGGATGCAATTGGTTTAATTCGTACTTGCTCTTTTCATTGATGGCTTGTTTCTTTTGAATGATTGTTTAAACTGAAGCAAGTGCTCGCCTTTGGCAAACAACCTAAGCAACGTGGTCCTCATGTAGGCGCAAGGATGTATCTGATCCAAAGCATACCTGACCTTTTCCTTGGTCCTCCTACTTGTATGCTTTGTTTCGCAATGTTTATATGTATCAATGCAATAGGCTGGTGCATAATAAGAACCCTTGTGGGTCCATATATGCATATTTATAAGAAATTCTTATATCATTCTATGACTTTACTGTCACATTAATATTTTTTCTGCTCTGCTCTTTGACTCTGTTCTAATCAAGCATGCCTTGATTTCCTGCTGTCAAATTCTCATCTCAATATGACTTTTTCTAAACCAAGTATGCCTTGATTTCCTGCTGTCAAATTCTCACTTCAGTAATTTCTCTGAAAATTTTCTCACTTTGGATTTAACATTCATAGAGACAACAGCATTAAAGTAAGTTTCTCTTCTCATTTTTATTCTTTTGGTTAAACATAATTATTTTATGATTAACCCTGATCATAGGGCGTCATATTTCAGCATTTAAAAAGGAAACTATCCAGCATTTTCTGAAGGCATTCAATCAGCTATCTAAAAAGCAGCATTCTTTCTTGGAAGACTTTAATCCAAATACGAACATAACCTTATTCGTGGAGAACTAACGTTGGGCATTTGAAAGCGTTCATTCAGCAATTTTACAACATCTATCATCAATCTATCTTGCAAAAGCATCACTGTATGTGCGTTTTATATATTTTCTCTCGAGATAGGTGGTGAACTGTGGATGCAGCAGTCCCTGAGGTTTCGTTTCTTTCAGACGTGTTTTTGTTCATCTGCCATGTGCTGAGGCATAGTTCACTTCTCTCTAATGTGATACTCAACTGCAGCTGATTTTCTAGCCACTTTTATCACATCTCTATTAGTATAGTCTGCTCTTTCTGCATTTCCCATATTAGAATATTTTTAAACTCTAATAGTAATTTCTTTTAGTGTTTTCTGCGCTCTTTTGATTAGTGTTGATACTTAATATTATTATTTTAGTTCAGCTTTTCTCTGAGTTATAGTCTGTCTACAATTTTTGCTATTAATCACATTACTTATCTTTTATTTGTGAATGAATGATTTTTGACTAGTTTACAACTAAATTTCTAGCCACTTTTAACACATCTCTATTAGTATAGTCTGCTCTTTCTGCATTTCCAATATTAGAATATTTTTAAAACTCTAATAGAAGTTTCTTTAGTGTTTTCTGCGCTCTTTTGGTTAGTCTTGATACTTAATATTATTATTTTTAGTTCAGCTTTCTCTGAGTATAGTTTGTCTATAATTATTGCTATTAATCACAATACTTATCTTTTATTTGCGAATGAATGATTTTTAACTAGTTTACAACTAAATTTCTAGCCTCTTTTAACACATCTCTATTAGTATAGTCTGCTCTTTCTGCATTTCCCATATTAGAATATTTTTAAACTCTAATAGACGTTTCTTTTAGTGTTTTCTGCGCTCTTTTGTTAGTCTTGATACTTAATATTATTATTTTAGTTCAGCTTTTCTCTGAGTTATAGTCTGTCTACAATTTTGCTATTAATCACAATACTTATCTTTTATTTGTGAATGAATGATTTTTAACTAGTTTACAACTAAATTTCTAGCCATTTTGAACACATAACTATTAGTATAGTCTGCTCTTTCTGCATTTCCAATATTAGAATATTTTTAAAACTCTAATAGTGATTTCTATTAGTGTTTTCTGCGCTCTTTTGGTTAGTCTTGATTACCAATATTATTGTTTTTTTGTGGCTCAGCTTTCTGTAAATTATAGCTTGATATTAATTGTAAGTGATTGATCTTAATTAGTTTGCAACTAGTTATCTTGCAATACATCTATTATTTAAATAGTTATTCTCTGCTGTCCACACGCACATTTTCTAGTCTAGGTTGTTTATGATGTTCATTTTGCTATGTACCACAGGCATTCCTAGGCTGATCAACCAATCCTTAGCGCTGACCAACTATGAGTTGATGCAATTGTTGGCTTAATTCGTACTTGCTCTTTCATTGATGGCTTGTTTCTTTGAATGATTGTTTAAACTGAAGCAAGTGCTCTTCTTGGCAAA
This sequence comes from Drosophila innubila, assembly GCF_004354385.1. Classification (NCBI taxonomy): domain Eukaryota; kingdom Metazoa; phylum Arthropoda; class Insecta; order Diptera; family Drosophilidae; genus Drosophila; species Drosophila innubila. Next base: position 3,013,898 of record NW_022995373.1, read on the forward strand.
ACAACCAAGCAACGCGTGGTCCCCATGTAGGGCGCAAGCGATGTATCTGATCCAAAGCATACCCGACCTTTTCCTTGGTCCTCCTACTTGTATGCTTTGTTTCGCAATGTTTATATGTATCAATGCAATAGGCTGGTGCATAATAAGAACCCTTGTGGGTCCATATATGCATATTTATAAGAAATTCTTATATCATTCTATGACTTTACTGTCACATTAATATTTTTTCTGCTCTGCTCTTTGACTCTGTTCTAATCAAGCATGCCTTGATTTCCTGCTGTCAAATTCTCATCTCAATAATATGACTTTGTTCTAACCAAGTATGCCTTGATTTCCTGCTGTCAAATTCTCACTTCAGTAATTTCTCTGAAAATTTTCTCACTTTGGATTTAACATTCATAGAGACAACAGCATTAAAGTAAGTTTCTTCTCATTTTTTATTCTTTTGTTAAACATAATTATTTTATGATTAACCCTGATCATAGGTCATATTCGCATTTAAAAGGAAACTATCCAGCATTTTCTGAAGGCATTCAATCAGCTATCTAAAAAGCAGCATTCTTTCTTGGAAGACTTTAATCCAAATACGAACATAACCTTATTCGTGGAGAACTAACGTTGGGCATTTTTCTGGAAAGCGTTCATTCAGCAATTTTACAACATCTATCATCAATCTATCTTGCAAAAGCATCACTGGTATGTGCGTTTTATAATATTTTTCTCTCGAGATAGGGTGGGTGAACTGTGGATGCAGCAGTCCCCCTGAGGTTTCGTTTTCTTCAGGACGTGTTTTTTGTTCATCTGCCATGTGCTGAGGCATAGTTCACTTCTCTCTAATGTGATACTCAACTGCAGCTGATTTTCTAGCCACCTTTAACACATCTCTATTAGTATAGTCTGCTCTTTCTGCATTTCCCATATTAGAATATTTTTAAACTCTAATAGTAATTTCTTTTAGTGTTTTCTGCGCTCTTTTGGTTAGTCTTGATACTTAATATTATTATTTTAGTTCAGCTTTTCTCTGAGTTATAGTTCGTCTACAATTTTGCTATTAATCACATTACTTATCTTTTATTTGCGAATGAATGATTTTTGACTAGTTTACAACTAAATTTCTAGCCACTTTTAACACATCTCTATTAGTATAGTCTGCTCTTTCTGCATTTCCAATATTAGAATATTTTTAAAACTCTAATAGAAGTTTCTTTTAGTGTTTTCTGCGCTCTTTTGGTTAGTCTTGATACTTAATATTATTATTTTTAGTTCAGCTTTTCTCTGAGTTATAGTTAGTCTATAATTATTGCTATTAATCACAATACTTATCTTTTATTTGTGAATGAATAATTTTTAACTAGTTTACAACTAAATTTCTAGCCTCTTTTAACACACTCCTATTAGTATAGTCTACTCTTTCTGCATTCCCAATATTAGAATATTTTTAAACTCTAATAGACGTTTCTTTTAGTGATTTCTGCGCTCTTTTGGTTAGTCTTGATACTTAATATTATTATTTTTAGTTCAGCTTTTCTCTGAGTTATAGTCTGTCTACAATTTTTGCTATTAATCACAATACTTATCTTTTATTTGTGAATGAATGATTTTTGACTAGTTTACAACTAAATTTCTAGCCACTTTTAACAATTCTATTAGTATAGTCTGCTCTTTCTGCATTCCAATATTAGAATATTTTTTAAACTCTAATAGACGTTTCTTTTAGTGTTTTCTGCGCTCTTTTGATTAGTGTTGATACTTAATATTATTATTTTAGTTCAGCTTTTCTCTGAGTTATAGTCTGTCTACAATTTTTGCTATTAATCACATTACTTATCTTTTATTTGCGAATGAATGATTTTTGACTAGTTTATAACTAAATTTCTAGCCACTTTTAACACATTACTATTAGTATAGTCTGCTTTTTCTGCATTTCCAATATTAGAATATTTTTAAAACTCTAATAGAAGTTTCTTTTAGTGTTTTCTACGCTCTTTTGGTTAGTCTTGATACTTAATATTATTATTTTTAGTTCAGCTTTTCTCTGAGTTATAGTCTGTCTACAATTTTTGCTATTAATCACAATACTTATCTATTATTTGCGAATGAATGATTTTTAGCTAGTTTACAACTAAATTTGTAGCCTCTTTTAACACATCTCTATTAGTATAGTCTACTCTTTCTGCATTTTCAATATTAGAAAATTTTTAAAAACTCTAATAGAAGTTTCTTTTAGTGTTTTCTGCGCTCTTTTGGTTAGTCTTGATACTTAATATTATTATTTTAGTTCAGCTTTTCTCTGAGTTATAGTCTGTCTACAATTTTTGCTATTAATCACATTACTTATCTTTTATTTGCGAATGAATGATTTTTGACTAGTTTACAACTAAATTTCTAGCCATTTTGAACACATTACTATTAGTATAGTCTGCTCTTTCTGCATTTCCAATATTAGAATATTTTTAAAACTCTAATAGTAATTTCTATTAGTGTTTTCTGCGCTCTTTTGGTTAGTCTTGATTACTAATATTATTGTTTTCTTTGTGGCTCAGCTTTTCTGTAAATTATAGTTTGATATTAATTCGTAAGTGATTGATCTTTAATTAGTTTGCAACTAGTTATCTTGCCACTACATCTATTATTTAAATAGCTTATTGTTTGCTGTCCCACACGCACATGTACTACTCTAGGTTGTTTATGATGTATTCCATTTTGCTAGTGTACCACAGGCATTCCTTAGGCTGATCAACCAATCCTTAGCGCTGACCAACTATGAGTTGGATGCAATTGTTGGCTTAATTCGTACATGCTCTTTCATTGATGGCTTGTTTCTTTTGAATGATTGTTTAAACTAAAGCAAGTGCTCGCCTTGGCAAAACAACCTAAGCAACGCGTGGTCCCCATGTAGGGCGCAAGCGATGTATCTGATCCAAAGCATACCCGACCTTTTCCTTGGTCCTCCTACTTGTATGCTTTGTTTCGCAATGTTTATATGTATCAATGCAATAGGCTGGTGCATATTGAGAACCCTATCCTCATGTATCTTAAGTTAATATTTTGCTTTAGTTATGTCTAGATCATTAGTCACACACAGTCTTGCTTTCCCTTATTCACTCCAGCTTACATTACTCTTATACTCCTCACTCTTCTTAGTTTTTCTATCTATGCTTTAAACTGTTTCTTAGTTTTAATAAGCTGCTTCTTCTTTTTTCTTAAACAGTTGAAAACATGTCTTCTGATGGCAAAGCTCGCTTGGTTGGGGCTGGGGCTGTCCTGGAACCACAGCTTGCCCGGCGGGGCGGGGGCTGTGGCTCTCGACCAACCAATGTCGGCTCTGCAGGCAGAGCGGCAGCTGCCTCTTATGGCTCCATTGCGTCGTCCGACATAAGCCTGCCCCAGGCCAACGTCTGGAGGTTCCAGCCAGCTCTGGCTCTGGAGATGTTCTGGGCCCCCGGCAAAGGAAAACGTCGCAAGATCGGACCTGGCAGCGTCCTCCTCGTCCACGGGGCTAAGGACGTTGCAGGCCTCATTGATGGGGCTGTGGAGCTGGTAGGGCCGGGCGCTTTTAAAACCCGACCCACGACTAGTGACACGTTCCTCATTGAGGCCCCATTAGAAGAAGTCAGAAGCAAGCTGGCGGACTACTTTGTGGAGGGGCTGTCGGGTCCGGTCCAGCCGGAGGAGCCTGGCTTTCGCGCTACTATCAAGGGCCTCCACCGCGACCTAGCCCCTAACTGGGTTAGTAACAAACTCGAGGGCATGGGCTTTCGCCCAAAAACAGTGGTGCGAGCGGTGGGGGCGGTGAGCGGAGAGCCGTTGAACGTCTTCAGGGTCGAGCTGGAACCAAGAAAGGGAAACCAAGACCTAGTCAAGATCACCGAGATTGGCACCTTCCCGGTGAAGGTCGAACCCCAGGGCCGGGCACGGGGCATCATCCAATGCTTTAGGTGCCAAAAATTTGGGCACAAACAGATTGAATGCACACAACCGGAATTCACATGCTTTAAGTGTGCCGGAACACACAAGTACATAGACTGTCCGAAGCCGAGGTCGGTGGAGGGTAAGTGCGCCAACTGCGGAGGTAACCACATTGCCGCTTTTATGGGGTGCAGCAGTTACAAGGAAGCCATACGAAATCTGAGCCATGTGGCGATCCCAGTGAGAAAGAAACGCGCACTGCGCACCCTGGGCCTCGCTACAGGACCAAGGCTCGATCGCCCCATGCCGGACGATGGCACACAAGGCCCTGATGAGGCTGTAACTGCTGCACCTGGGGCTGGCGCGCTTCCTGCCACTGGCCTTCGGGAGGAGGATTGGCTGATGGCAGTTACACAAGAGGATTTTGACCTTTAATAAAACTTATTAATATTCTGATCGATGCGTCTGTTACTATTATTTGTCAAATTTACCTATTCCCTTAATCATTCCTGGACTGTCTGGCTAATTTTGCCCGCATTCCATCCACTTCACTTGTTGTCCTTTGCTTTCTGTCTGTAACCTGTGTCCTGTAGTTTAACGTGAACAATTTTCTTTCCCTCTTACTAGATTGCTTTCTCTACTTTAACATGGCCAACAACAGCCCCCCTTGCAACAATTTTACCTGGTCTCCTAGGTAAACTTCCTGAACTAGAATCTTATATTCGCCAACATGATATCGATATAGCCCTTATATCTGAGTCCCACCTTATTGATTCTGACCTCATTAAATTTGATGGTTACCATGTCTATGTCGCAAACTATCCAGGCAACCTTAGGCGTGGTGGCTCTGCAGTCATTGTTAATCGGAACATTGACCACATGGCAGTTCCTCCTTTTATTACTCCGGCAATTCGATGTGCCCCCATTAGCATCTCCTTTCAACGTCAACCGCTTTTGAATTTAGCTGCCACCTATTGTCCACCTCAACTACGATTTACATCGGAAGACTTTAAGGTAATATTCGAACTCTTTACACCGCGCTTCCTTCTTGCTGGTGATTGGAATGCTAAGCACCTATGGTGGGGCAACCCCCGCGCCTGTAACAGAGGTAATAATCTTGTCACCTGTATAAGGGCCCATAACTATAATATTCTTGCTACGGGCTCCTCCACTTACTTTCCGTCTTATGTTCAGCATTCACCCTCTGCTATTGACTTGGCTGTTTATTCTGGTATTCAAAATGACTGCCTATTTATTGAATCCTCGCTAGAGGACCATTGCTAATGTTCAATCTCCTTATCCAACTTCCATTCTTCACAGAAACTACAAAATTAGCACGTTTTCGGAAGCCTATGACAAGCAGTCTGCCAGACTTGCTCAAAGATTGTGTCATCACTTTAATCCGGAAGCCAGAAGACTGATTTTTTTTTGTGATTAATAGCAATAATTATAGACAAACTATACTCAGAGAAAGCTGAACTAAAAATAATAATATTAAGTATCAAGACTAACCAAAAGAGCGCAGAAAACACTAAAAGAAACTTCTATTAGAGTTTTAAAAATATTCTAATATTGGAAATGCAGAAAGAGCAGACTATACTAATAGAGATGTGTTAATGGGTAATAAATAAATATTGCAATTTTATATTACTTTAAAAGTGCTGTACGTTCAAAACAATGTGAAATGTACTTTTATTTACTTAGAATTGGCTTGTGTTATCAGCTTCTCCAAAGGCAATCAAATTGAAATGGGTGGAAAGTTGAAACTCGACATGAATCTTGTCGAAGTACAAGAGTGATTACAATAATTATAAGTGTCGTTGATGTAATAATTTGAAATGTATTATAATGTTTTGTTTGTTGTTGTACAATTTCTTTTGCTTGTGTTGAAAACTACGCTGACTGATATTAAAAATGAAAGACAGTTTGTTTATTTAAATTATAGTTTATATTCAGTTATTTAGCCTGTTTTATAATCGCAACACTGACACCACATGTACACAGTTCGAAGCACAGGAAAAGAAGAAGGTTCATAACTTAAAGTGTGACCACACCATATGTACAAGGCAAAACTTAAAGTAGTGTTGCATAATGATATTTTTGTATGTTGAATAGGGGTATTCCAACACGCCCCCTCAAAAATAACATTTTTAAAGTTTAAACTAATCAAAATAGTAAATCATATTCATTTCGTTTTATCATAGACTTATTTTAATATGGCTGGTGTGCATTCTGGGAAGTATTACGTGCAGCGCCGTTGCGACGAAAAGTTGCTCCCGGGGCAAAGATTTTGTCGGCGCCCCTCCACCCCCTACAACTTTTTTTTAGCAACACATTTTTTAAGCAAATAAACAAAACAAAGATAATTCCTTCAAAAACATATTAAATTGATAACTCCAGTGTCAAAAATTTTTACTAAAATTAATTAAATGTTACTACAATAAAAATTTATAACATGATAATTAGCTAGTTAGCAGTTTGAACACTTTTATCTCCGAGACTATTCGAGTTAGAGGAACCAAATTGGGTGACAATACTCTTAGGATGTTGACCTATCGGAAGTTAATTTTAAAATTTGGCCAGGACCACGTCAGCCCTTGTTTTTTTTAGTTAAATCAAATATTTGAGACTTCTTTGACTTTTAAAGTGCTGAGTCGTTGCCATTTTATCAGCATATTGTCTGAATTTAACAATACCATCCTAAATACATACTTTAAAAATACATGATAAAATTAAGAATTTTAAACTTTAATTTTATAATGGTTTGCCTTCTCTAAAATTTTAAAATTGATTTAAGGTCCCCCAAATTGAGGTAATTAATTGTTAGCTTTTATGAAAGCAAAATCATAAATTACTTTACCCATATTTGGAGATATTCGATTGATAGTCTCTGCTTAGTCTCTCTTGTCCAATTGATGATCGTAAGTGGTTCAAATTTATTTGAAGTTTGCTAAATAAACGATGTACTAATGCTGATGTGATGTGAAGGATGTGATGTGAATCGTTTAAAAATCGTTGTCAAATTCATTGTATGCTTTTCAAGTTCACTGTCCAATTTGGATTTAGTGATAAAGTCCTGTTTATTAATTCAAATCATCAGAAACAAAAAAGTGCCTCAAATCTCAATTTTAGTTGCTAAATGATGGGGTCGATTGATTCTAAAAATGGAATTCGAAATGTAGCAGTTTCTGGTATGTTTTTGCTATCATCTGCAGCCACATATTAAAATTGTTTTCGCACTTTTCGTTTTCTGATTTATTTGTTTTCAGGCTTAACCCCTCAAATTTTTTCTAAGTTCAAACTCATTTTGAAATATCGGCGCCCCTAATATCTTAGCGCCCGGGGCGAATGCCCCCCTTGCCCCCTCGAAACGGCGCTGATTACGTGATCTAGCATTTGCTACGAGGATACGGGGAAAACCCAGAAAACCCCGATCAGATCACTTTCAAATGTTAACATAAGATTGAATTCACATTTCATAACTTTGATCACGGGCTTAATTGCCTTTGCTGCAGATGTTGATAAGACAGTGCTCCTGGATGAAAAGTCAATAGACTCTATGATGATGGACCTATTCGCTACAAAGTATTGAATAGACAGCATTAACAGGATACAGCAATAGTGTAACCACAAGCAGGCCGATCAAACCAAAGCATCAAATCATTAAATAGTATTTAAGCTCAAGCAGAAAGAAGTACAATTAAAAGCGATCAAGTAAAATGAAGTGTAATGCCAACAGAAATCTTAGTTCAGCCAGCCCAAGCCCCAGTACAAAACAATTCCAGCCATTGAAGGTCTGTCAAAATCAAGAAGCTTGGAAGTGCCACTGCCGGGCCCGGCACAATAAGACCTTTTTCGCCACATAATATTAATAATTAAAAATAAACACAGTATTTTGTATGTTAATTTATTAACTTAGAGCCAAATTTATTCAATTAAAGAGTAGTTAGTAGTAAAATTTTAGAATGTTGTGAACATTGAAAGGTAACTAATCTGGGGATGAGGATTAACCATTGATCCAACATTTTTGAAGATGGACCTGCTGCAAGGTAAGGGTACTTACACATGTACTACCCTACAAATCATACTTAACGAAGAAGAAGTCAGAAATCACTAATGACTACCAATGTAATTAGGCATTGCGCTGTCCTAGATATAGAAAGCAGAGTGTTAGTTGTCTACAGGCACGCATTGTATTGAATAGACAGAATTAACAGGATACAGAAATAGTGTAACCACAAGTCGGCCGATCTAACCAAAGCATCAATTTTAACAATATGTGATTGCCTGTTGCAAAATCACATATAATCGAGGCGAAACAATAACATACCAAATGGCGCACCATAAGAGCGGTATGTTTTGAATCAGAATCATCGCTTGCGCCCACGGTGGGGTCCACGCAATGCTTAAGGCGTCGAGGAGATTACATTGTCTTAGGATATGTAAGGCATTGCCTTCCATTTGATCAGTTCAAACAAATTTATTTGTCTATCGTAGGTTGCAGTTAGTCAGTTAACTCATTGGTGAAGGGCCATGTTGCCCAGGCTTTGTAAGTAGCATTATTGCATGGTATCTTAGGTATGCGTGCCATTACTTTTTCAGTTCGTATCAGTTACCTAGCGTAGGCTTGGACGGTAAGTCAAAAGACCCTTTGGCGATAAACTAATTTGCCTAGACTGCACATGAGAATAAGACAAGGCTCCCAGTAATAAAATTAGTTCTTGTACTTCGGCTAGTTTATAAATCTATAAACTCTATGATGGTAGACCTATTTGCTTAGGCTGCACATGCTAACAAGACAGAGCTCCTAATAACCAAACAAGCCAATTACCTAAAGTAAGTTTGGACGATAAGTCGGTAGACTCTTTGATCACGGGCTTAATTGCCTTTGCTGCAGATGTTGATAAGACAGTGCTCCTGGATGAAAAGTCAATAGACTCTATGATGATGGACCTATTCGCTTAGGCTGCACATGCTAACGAGACAGAGCTCCTAATAACCAAACAAGCCAATTACCTAAAGTAGGTTTGGACGATAAGTCGGTAGACTCTTTGATCACGGGCCTATTCGCCTTTGCTGCAGATGTTGATAAGACAGTGCTCCTGGATGAAAAGTCAATAGACTCTCTGAAGATGGACCTATTTGCCTAGGCAGCACATGCTAACGAGACAGAGCTCCTAGTAACCAAACAAGCCAGTTACCTAAAGTAAGCTTGGACGGTAAGTCAGTAGACTCTTTGATGACGGGCCTATTCGCCTTTGCTGCATATGTTGATAAGACAGTGCTCCTGGATGAAGTCAATAGACTCTCTGATGATGGACCTATTTGCCTAGGCTGCACATGCTAACAAGACAGAGCTCCTAGTAACCAAACAAGCCAATTACTTAAAGTAAGCTTGGACGGTAAGTCAGTAGACTCTTTGATGACGGGCCTATTCGCCTTTGCTGCTTATGTTGAAAAGACAGTGCTCCTGGATGAAAAGTCAATAGACTCTCTGAAGATGGACCTATTTGCCTAGGCTGCACATGCTAACAAGACAGAGCTCCTAGTAGCCAAACAAGCCAATTACCTAAAGTAAGCTTGGGCGGTAAGTCTGTAGACTCTTTGATGACGGGCCTATTTGCCTTTGCTGCATATGTTGATAAGACAGTGCTCCTGGATGAAGTCAATAGACTCTCTGATGATGGACCTATTTGCCTAGGCAGCACATGCTGACAAGACAGAGCTCCTAGTAACCAAACAAGCCAGTTAAAGTAAGCTTGGACAGTAAGTCAGAAGACTCTTTGATGAAGGGCCTATTCGCCTTTGCTGCATATGTTGAAAAGACAGTGCTCCTGGATGAAAAGTCAATAGACTCTCTGAAGATGGACCTATTTGCCTAGGCTGCACATGCTAACAAGACAGAGCTCCTAGTAGCCAAACAGGCCAATTACCTAAAGTAAGCTTGAACGATAAGTCGGTAGACTTTGATGATGGGCCTATTAGCCTTTGCAAAATATTATTTAAGACAGAGCTCCTGTGAAAGGTCAATAGACTCTCTGATGATAGACCTATTTGCCTATGCTGCGCATGCTAACAAGATAGAGTTCCAGAAACCAATCAAGCCAATTACCTAAGGTAAGCTTAGACAGAAAGTCAATAGACACACTGATGATGGGCCCATTTGCCAAGGCTAACAAGGCAGAGCTCCCAGCCAGTTACCTAATGTAAGTTAGAACAGAAGGTCAGAAGACTCTTTAAAGATGGACCTGCTGCAAGGTAAGGGTACTACACATGTACTACCCTACAAATCATACTTAACGAAGAAGAAGTCAGAAATTACTAATGACTACCAATGTAATTAGGCATTGCGCTGTCCTAGATAAAGAAAGCAGGGTGTTAGTAATCTACAGGCACGCATTGCTACAAAGTATTGAATAGACAGCATTAACAGGATACAGCAATAGTGTAACCACAAGCAGGCAAGTAGTATTTAAGCTCAAGCAGAAAGAAGTACAATTTGAAAGCGATCAAGTAAAATGAAGTGTACCAACAGAAATCTCAGTTCAGCTCCAGCCCAAGCCCCAGTACAAAACAATTCCAGCCATTGAAGGTCTGTCAAAATCAAGAGGCTTGGAAGTGCCACTGCCAGGCCCGGCACAATAAGACCTTTTTCGCCACATAATATTAATAATTAAAAATAAACACAGTATTTTGTATGTTAATTTATTAACTTAGAGCCAAATTTATTCAATTAAAGAGTAGTTAGTAGTAAAATTTTAGAATGTTGTGAACATTGAAAGGTAACTAATCTGGGGATGAGGATTAACAATTGATCCAACATTTATTGCAAGGATTGGGAAAACCCAGAAAAACCCAATCAGATCAAGAAATGAAGATTTAGATGATTAGAAGCTGAAAGAGAATAGAGCAGAGTAGTTAGATTATAATAGATTAGATTAGGAAATTCAAGACTTGAGTTAGGAAGATTTTAAGAATTAATCATTACAGGGAGACGTTAGTCAGAGTAAAGCAGACAAGGACCAATAATAGACTTAATAAAAAGTATTAGGTGCAGTGGCAGACAAATATGTTAAAGGTCAAGGCCATAAAGAAAGTTAATCACTTTCATCACTGCTCAGGTATTGATCAGATTAGATTCAGAGGCACAGAAGGCTGTGGCTGAGGACTAAGTCTTGGCCTGGGAAAGGCAGTAGCAATTCGCTGCTCTATAGCGCAATTCATTGTTCAGATGATTAAGATGGCGATTAATGTGAGTCATTCGTGGCACTTATTGGAAAACGAAGCGTAAAAGAAGCCCCGTGGAATCTGATCAAAGGGGAGCGCACGAACTTCACCAACTTGAAGTAAGTTTGCTCTAATGCCATGAAGAGCGAAGAAGTTAGGCCTTGTCGGGGCATTAGTCGAGGAGGTAAAGTGTTGTTGAATATCAGGGAGGAACGTGATAGATCTTGGTTTGGTTGCGGCAGCGGGATTGGCCCAGGCCAGCTGGTTGCCTGGTGAGAGCAATTTGGCGTTCAGTTTCCTGTAGTTCGTATTTAGCAAACGAAGATCCTGAGTAATATCAGTCATCTCTTCAGCAGACATGGGAAATCGAAGTCTGAAGGTACGCACAGTCAAGTCAGGATTATATGGAAGCCTGGAGCGAAGTTCACTCATTCTTTGCATCAAGGCTTCTGTCAACAAGCCTTGAAGACCAGGCGGCGGAGTGTTTCTCCTGTTACAGGAACAGGGTTGGTGTATTGTTGTAGTGGTCTGAAATATGTTTCATATTGTTAAAGATATCATCGACGGCTTGCTTCTAAGCGAAAGGAATGTAAGGTATAGATCAGTCTTCTGGCTTCCGGATTAAAGTGATGACACAATCTTTGAGCAAGTCTGGCAGACTGCTTGTCATAGGCTTCCGAAAACGTGCTAATTTTGTAGTTTCTGTGAAGAATGGAAGTTGATAAGGAGATTGAACATTAGCAATGGTCCTAAGGGTAACATCTTGGAAGATAACAATTTTTCAATTTGCGTTTCTGGTGGTGAGCCCCAGATAGGAAGGCATATTACACAGAGCAATGAGTTGCTTATACAATAAAGACTTGCATTCAGTCGGTAACTTGCTTCTTCTGTTTATCAGCCAGTTGAGCTGGGATCTGCGGTTTTTTTATTAACCAGTTCTCTCATGTGAACGCAGAAATTTCGCTTGTTGTCCAGTTTCACCCTAGATAGTGATATTCAACAGTATTAACGGCTTGACCCATAACCTTAGGTGAAATTCTAGGAAGTCCAAGTTCGTTGCTATTTCGAAGAGAAAAGGTACATGGGCTGTTTTACTAGCATTAATTTTGATGCACCATTTATTGGTCCAGGCAGTTAGGGCTTCAAGGATTACATCAACTTGACGAATGGCAGTAATTAGATTCAGCAGCTGACATGACAACAGTGTCATCAGCATATGTGGCTACAAGAGCCTGTATTGTAAGGCATTAAGGAGAATATTCGCAGGGGTTGGGAGGTCAGCAGTATATATAGTGTAAAGAATAGGGCCAAGGACACTGCCTTGAGGAACACCTGCCGCTATTCTCTTAGGAGTTGACCTGGCACCTTTATGAGATTCAACCATGAAGGTACGATCAGTCAAGTAAGTAGTAATTACAGCAAATAAGGTCGGTGGCAAGATGGGCCTAAGTTTGAGCAGAAGACCTTGATGCCAAACACGATCAAAGGCTTCTTGAATATCCAAGAAAACATCAGAGCAAAAATGATTCTTTTCGTAGGCCTTGAGTATAAATTCTGTAACGCGAGCCAATTGTTGATCAGTACTATGCTGATATCGGAACCAAATTGATGATTAGGAATAAAGTTAGAGAAGTCTGTTGATTCAAACATTCGAGTAAGCAGATACGCTCAAGGATTTTAGAAAGGCCTGATAAAAGACTGATAGGCCTGTAAGACGCAAGCTGCTCAGTGGGTTTTAGAGGCTTAGGGATCATTGTAACTATAGCCATTTTCCATTGTTGTGGGAAATGCCCAAGACGGAGAATATTGTTAAATATAAGGATAAGGTAAAGAAGAGCAGAGTCAGGGAGACATTTAATGACTCTGTTATCATATTGTCAAGGCCTGGCGACTTGTTTTATTTTCAAGGCTTTTAATTTGGGTCTTAATCTCAGGAAGAGTGACCGGACGAAATCTTGGGGAGTGAAGTACATGCTGCATTGGAGTAGCAAGTAGATTAATAATATTTGAGCGTTCACCAGGGGTGTTTAAAAGAAAAGGTTTAAATCTAGCATTAGTATCATGACGCCTGACTGGAAAATTTGGAACTGGCTGTCTTTTGATTTGCTTAGTGAATTTCCATAGCTTTTTCATACTGTTGTTATCATTAGGTCAATAGCCAATAGGGTTCTATCAAGGCGCCTTACTTTCTTAGCTTGTAAAGCAATATTAAGCCTTCTAGAAGTGAATCTATGGAGTCTACGGGCATCCTGGTTGTGCATAACAAGGTGATTGTATTTGAAGAGTTTGGCGATAAGCAAATTTTGAATGTGCCGATTTGGTGTGTAGCGGACACTAAAACGGCTATTTACTGGAAGGAAAGCGGAGTTATTCGAGGCAAATGTTGCAGCTTGATGAATATTTCTTGTGAAAATATTAACGGCATCTTCAATGTCTTGACTCGATGAAATTTCAGTATTCAAATTAATGTTTTGATTAAGCCAAAGGTGAAATTTTTGATACAAGCATTGGCAGAAAGAATAGGCTTTTGAACGGAATAGTGTTATTTTATCTGAAAAGCTGATTATCAAGGGGAGATGGTCAGATCCTAGATCTGATGAGGATTCAATATGTAGGCAGTCATTTTGAATACCAGAATAAACAGCAAAGTCAATAGCAGAGGGTGAATGCTGAACATAGGACGGAAAGTGAGTGGAGGAGCCCGTAGCAAGAATATTATAGTTATGGGCCCTTATAGGTGACAAGATTATTACCTCTGTTACAGGCGCGGGGTTGCCCCATCATAGGTGCTTAGCATTCCAATCACCAGCAAGAAGGAAGCGCGGTGTAAAGAGTTCGAATATTACCTTAAAGTCTTCCGATGTAAATAGTTGAGGTGGACAATAGGTGGCAGCTAAATTCAAAAGCGGTTGACGTTGAAAGGAGATGCTAATAAAACACTGAATTGCCGGAGTAATAAAAGGAGGAAGCCATGTGGTCAATGTTCCGATTAACAATGACTGCAGAGCCACCACGCCTAAGGTTGCTGGATAGTTTGCGACATAGACATGGTAACCATCAAATTTAATGAGGTCAGAATCAATAAGGTGGACTCAGATATAAGGGCTATATCGATATCATGTTGGCGAATATAAGATTCTAGTTCAGAAGTTTACCTAGGAGACCAGCTGCATTCCACACAATGATTTTCAAATTGTTGCAAGGGGGCTGTTGTTGGCCATGTTAAAGCAGAGAAAGTAGTAAGAGGGAAAGAAAATTGTTCACGTTAAACTACAGGACACAGGTTAAGACAGAAAGCAAAGGACAACAAGTGAAGTGGATGAAATAAAAAAGTAAAATTACTGTGACAGTCCAGGAATGATTAAGGAATAGTTAAATTTGTTCGTAGCGAGTATCCAGGTGCGCAGTGCGTTTCTTTTCACTGGGATCGCACATGGCTCAGATTTCGTATGGCCTTGTAACTGCTGCACCCCATAAAAGCGGCAATGTGGTTACTCCGCAGTTGGCGCACTTACCTCCACCGACCTCGGCTTGACAGTCTATGTACTTGTGTGTTCCGGCACACTTAAAGCATGAATTCCGGTTGTGTGCATTCAATCTGTTTGTGCCCAAATTTTTGGCACCTAAAGCATTGATGATGCCCGTGCCCGGCCCTGGGGTTCGACCTTCACTGAAGGTGCCAATCTCGGTGATCTTGACTAGGTCTTGGTTTCCCTTTCTTGGTTCCAGCTCGACCCTGAAGACGTTCAACGGCTCTCCGCCCCCACCGCTCGCACCACTGTTTTGGGCGAAAGCCCATGCCCTCGAGTTTGTTACTAACCCAGTTAGGCTAGGTCGCGGTGGAGGCCCTTGATAGTAGCGCGAAAGCCAGGCTCCTCCGGCTTGACCGACCCGACAGCCCCCCTCCACAAAGTAGTCCGCCAGCTTGCTTCTGACTTCTAATGGGGCCTCAATGAGGAGCGTGTCACTAGTCGTGGGTCGGGTTTAAAAGCGCCCGGCCCTACCAGCTCCACAGCCCCATCATGAGGCCTGCAACGTCCTTAGCCCCGTGGACGAGGAGGACGCTGCCAGGTCCGATCTTGCGACGTTTTTCCTTTGCCGGGGAGCCCAGAACATCTCCAGAGCCAGAGCTGGCTGGAACCTCCAGACGTTGGCCTGGGGGCAGGCTTATGTCGGACGACGCAATGGAGCCATAAGAGGCAGCTGCCGCTCTTATTGCCTGCGAAACCGACATTGGTTGGTCGACAGCCCCCGCCCTGCCGGGCAAGCTGTGGTGCCAGGAGCTACAGCCCCAGCCCCAACCAAGCGAGCTTTGCCATCAGAAGACATGTTTTCAACTGTTTAAGAAAAAAGAAGAAGCAGCTTATTAAAATAAGAAACAGTTTAAAGCATAGATAGAAAACTAAGAAGAGTGAGGAGTATAAGAGTAATGTAAGCTGGAGGAATAAGGGAAAGCAAGACTGTGTGTGACTAATGATCTAGACATAACTAGCAAAATATTAACTTAAGATACATGAGGATAGGGTTCTCAATATGCACCAGCCTATTGCATTGATATATAAACATTGCGAAACAAAGCATACAAGTAGGAGGACCAAGGAAAAGGTCGGGTATGCTTTGGATCAGATACATCGCTTGCCCTACAGGACCACGCGTTTAGGTTGTTTTGCCAAGGCGAGCACTTGCTTTAGTTTAAACAATCATTCAAAAGAAACAAGCCATCAATGAAAAGAGCACGAATTAAGCCAACAATTGCATCCAACTCATAGTTGGTCAGCGCTAAGGATTGGTTGATCAGCCTAAGGAATGCCTGTGGTACACTAGCAAAATGGAATACATCATAACAACCTAGACTAGTAAATGTGCGTGTGGACAGCAGAGAATAAGCTATTTAAATAATAGATGTAGTGGCAAGATAACAAGTTGCAAACTAATTAAAGATCAATCACTTACGAATTAATATC
Source organism: Drosophila innubila (assembly GCF_004354385.1). Lineage (NCBI taxonomy): Eukaryota > Metazoa > Arthropoda > Insecta > Diptera > Drosophilidae > Drosophila > Drosophila innubila. The sequence goes on from NW_022995373.1 coordinate 3,029,998, forward strand.
AAACTATAATTTACAGAAAAGCTGAGCCACAAAGAAAAAACAATAATATTAGTAATCAAGACTAACTAAAAGAGCGCAGAAAACACTAATAGAAATTATATTAGAGTTTTAAAAATATTCTAATATTGAAATGCAGAGAGAGAGAACTATACTAATAGTAGTGTTAAAAGTGGCTAGAAATTTAGTTGTAAACTAGTTAAAAATCATTCATTCACAAATAAAAGATAAGTATTGTGATTAATAGCAAAATTGACAAAACTACTCAGAGAAAGCTGAACTAAAAAAATAATATATTAAGTATCAAGACTAGCCAAAAGAGCGCAGAAAACACTAAAAGAAACTTCTATTAGAGCTTTTAAAAGTTTTCTAATATTGGAAATGCAGAAAGAGCAGACTATACTAATAGTAATGTGTTAAAAGTGGCTAGAAATTTAGTTGTAAACTAGTTAAAAATCATTCATTCAAAATAAAAGATAAGTATTGTGATTAATAGTAAAACTAGACAAACTATACTCAGAGAAAGCTGAACTAAAAATAATAATATTAAGTATCAAGACTAACCAAAAGAGCGTAGAAACACTAAAAGAAACTTCTATTAGAGTTTTAAAAATATTCTAATATTGGAAATGCAGAAAGAGCAGACTATACTAATAGAGATGTGTTAAAAGAGGCTAGAAATTTAGTTGTAAACTATTTAAAAATCATTCATCTGCAAAAAAAAGATAAGTATTGTGATCAGCATAAAAAAAATTGTAGACAGACTATAACTCAGAGAAAAGCTGAACTAAAATAATAATATTATTAATCAAGACTAATCAAAAGAGCGCAGAAAACACTAAAAGAAACGTCTATTAGAGTTTTAAAATATTCTAATATTGGAAATGCAGAAAGAGCAGACTATACTAATAGAGATGTTAAAAGTGGCTAGAAATTTAGTTGTAAACCATAAAATCATTCATTCAAATAAAAGATAAGTATTGTGATTAATAGCAAAAATTGTAGACAGACTATAGCTCAGAGAAAAGCTGAACTATAATATTATATATCAATACTAACCAAAAGAGCGCAGAAATCACTAAAAGAAACGTCTATTAGAGTTTAAAAATATTCTAATATTGGGAATGCAGAAAGAGTAGACTATACTAATAGGAGTGTGTTAAAAGAGGCTAGAAATTTAGTTGTAAACTAGCTAAAAATCATTCATTCGCAAATAATAGATAAGTATTGTGATTAATAGCAATAATTGTAGACAGACTCTAACTCAGAGAAAAGCTGAACTAAAAATAATAATATTAAGTATCAAGACTAACTAAAAGAGCGCAGAAAACACTAAAAGAAACTCTATTAGAGTTTTAAAAATTTTCTAATATTGGAAATGCAGAAAGAGTTAGACTATACAATAGGTGTGTTAAAAGTGGCTAGAAATTTAGTTGTAAACTAGTTAAAATCATTCATTCGCAAATAAAAGATAAGTACTGATTAATAGCAAATTGTAGACAACTATACCAGAGAAAGCTGAACTAAAATAATAATATTAAGTATCAAGACTAACCAAAAGATGCAGAAACACTAAAAGAAACTCTCTATTAGAGTTTTAAAAATATTTAATATTGAAAATGCAGAAAGAGCAGACTATACTAATAGAGATGTTAAAAGAGTGGCTAGAAATTTGCTGTAAACTATTTAATCATTCATTCGCAAATAAAAAAGATAAGTAATGTGATCAATAGCAAAATCAGACAGACTATAACTCAGAGAAAAGCTGAACCAAAAAATAATTATATTATCAAGACTAATTAAAAAAGCGCAGAAAACACTAAAAAAAACTCTATTAGAGTTTTAAAAATATTCTTAATATTGAAAATGCAGAGCAGACTATTCAATAGAAGTGTGTTAAAAGTGGCTAGAAATTTAATAAACTGTTAAAAACATTATTCGCAAATAAAGATAAGTATTGTGATTAATACAATAATTATAGACAACTATAACTCAGAGAAAGCTGAACTAGAAATAATAATATTAAATATCA